>NW_027195873.1:0-126995 GCF_038502225.1 Cherax quadricarinatus | reverse complement strand
TATGAGGATGAGGAACAAGATGGGAGTGAGTACTGTGCCTTGTGGAACAGAGCTTTTCACCGTAGCTGCCTCGGACTTTACTCTGTTGACGACTACTCTCTGTGTTCTGTTAGTGAGGAAATTATAGATCCATCGACCGACTTTTCCTGTTATTCCTTTAGCACGCATTTTGTGCGCTATTACGCCATGGTCACACTTGTCAAAGGCTTTTGCAAAGTCTGTATATATTACATCTGCATTCTTTTTGTCTTCTAGTGCATTTAGGCCCTTGTCGTAGTGATCCAATAGTTGAGACAGACAGGAGCGACCTGTTCTAAACCCATGTTGCCCTGGGTTGTGTAACTGATGGGTTTCTAGATGGGTGGTGATCTTGCTTCTTAGGACCCTTTCAAAGATTTTTATGATATGGGATGTTAGTGCTATTGGTCTGTAGTTCTTTGCTGTTGCTTTACTGCCCCCTTTGTGGAGTGGGGCTATGTCTGTTGTTTTTAGTAACTGAGGGACGACCCCCGTGTCCATGCTCCCTCTCCATAGGATGGAAAAGGCTCGTGATAGGGGCTTCTTGCAATTCTTGAACACAGAGTTCCATGAGTCTGGCCCTGGGGCAGAGTGCATGGGCATGTCATTTATCGCCTGTTCGAAGTCATTTGGCGTCAGGATAACATCGGATAGGCTTGTGTTCATCAAATTTTGTGGCTCTCTCATAAAAAATTCATTTTGATCTTCGACTCTCAGTCTGGTTAGCGGCTTGCTAAAAACTGAGTCATATTGGGACTTGAGTAGTTCACTCATTTCCTTGCTGTCATCTGTGTAGGACCCATCTTGTTTAAGTAGGGGCCCAATACTACATCACTTCCCAGAATATTCCACTTCCTAACAAGTGTGTAACTGAAGAAATACTTCCTAACATCACGTCAGTTAAGTCTGTCTACCATCTACATGTACTAGTAGCAAATAAAAATATTATTATTATTATATTTCCTTTTATTGTAACTTAATTTAAGATTTAAATAAGATATTACAGGGACCCCAATGGAAATAAGTCAGTTCGACTTCTTTGAGGTTATCCTAGATAAGTTACATTATATATAATAATTATACTTATGTGTACCTGTGTTTAAATAAATTTAATAACATCAGATGTGGTAATCCATTACTTGGAAATTTGCAAAAATTTTCACGTGAGGATTTGTCATATGAAATGACTTATGATACGAACTTTACATCTGGCCACTCAAATATGTCAGTCAAATTAATATTCCAGGATTATTTAAGAAAATACGTCATTAAATTACAGTTAAAACAAAACTTGAGAAGCGATATTCAAAACTCTTAGTGAAAATTTTTTGAGGAAGTTAACTGCCACTCAACTTATCACTTCTTGTCCTCTGCTTCATGTAACGTAGATTAAATAACATACCTGTTGTGTAAAGTGTTGTTATATTGTGTGAAGAGGAAGAGAATGAGAATAAAACAATGTTGACCCGCCAAGCCTCCTTCCTCTGGATGATCTAACACTCATAATACACATTGATGCAACTTTATTACACATGTCATCCTTATTATCCTATTATATCACATTTTTAGTCTTACTAATATAACAGAAACTTGTAGATTAAAAAGAGTAAGTTAGCACATGAACCACATATTTTATAAATGTATTTCAATAAGAATACTTTGATCTCTCACAAAAGCGCGGAGAAGTTAACAAACTATAATGTTTACTTATTAACAAATGTCTTCAACGTTACGTTATTTTTCAAGTCAAATATAAATTTAAAATAACTTTCTTTACTTAATATTTACATGACAAATAAAAATCTACAAATCATTGCATTATCTCCTATACTTATAGAAAAATTCAAATTTTGCAAATAAAGTTAGGTTTAAACTGCAAGTTTTTTTTTTTCAACTAAAAATGGGTGCCATTCAAGGGAATTGATGGTGTAGAGGGGCTCTTGATCCAGGGGAATTGGATCAAGACTCCCCCTCCCTAACCCCATCTTACCGTCGAATGTGAATGACTTCATTTTCCCCAAGAGCTGTTAACCCACACGGGTTTGGCCCGCTAGCCTGGTGGCTAAAGCTCTCCCCGGTCTGTGACCAGGCCTCCTGGTGGATCAGAGCCTGATCAACCAGGCTGTTGCTGCTGGCTGCACGCAAACCAACGTACGAGCCACAGCCCGGCTGATCCGGAACTGACTTTAGGTGCTTGTCCAGTGCCAGCTTGAAGACTGCCAGGGGTCTGTTGGTAATCCCCCTTATGTGTGCTGGGAGGCAGTTGAACAGTCTCGGGCCCCTGACACTTATTGTATGGTCTCTTAACGTGCTAGTGACACCCCTGCTTTTCATTGGGGGGATGGTGCATCGTCTGCCAAGTCTTTTGCTTTCGTAGTGAGTGATTTTCGTGTGCAAGTTCGGTACTAGTCCCTCTAGGATTTTCCAGGTGTATATAATCATGTATCTCTCCCTCCTGCGTTCCAGGGAATACAGGTTTAGGAACCTCAAGCGCTCCCAGTAATTGAGGTGTTTTATCTCCGTTATGCGCGCCGTGAAAGTTCTCTGTACATTTTCTAGGTCGGCAATTTCACCTGCCTTGAAAGGTGCTGTTAGTGTGCAGCAATATTCCAGCCTAGATAGAACAAGTGACCTGAAGAGTGTCATCATGGGCTTGGCCTCCCTAGTTTTGAAGGTTCTCATTATCCATCCTGTCATTTTTCTAGCAGATGCGATTGATACAATGTTATGGTCCTTGAAGGTGAGATCCTCCGACATGATCACTCCCAGGTCTTTGACGTTGGTGTTTCGCTCTATTTTGTGGCCAGAATTTGTTTTGTACTCTGATGAAGATTTAATTTCCTCATGTTCACCATATCTGAGTAATTGAAATTTCTCATCGTTGAACTTCATATTGTTTTCTGCAGCCCACTGAAAGATTTGGTTGATGTCCGCCTGGAGCTTTGCAGTGTCTGCAATGAGACACTGTCATGCAGATTCGGGTGTCATCTGCAAAGGAAGACACGGTGCTGTGGCTGACATCCTTGTCTATGTCGGATATGAGGATGAGGAACAAGATGGGAGTGAGTACTGTGCCTTGTGGAACAGAGCTTTTCTCCGTAACTGCCTCGGACTTTACTCTGTTGACGACTACTCTCTGTGTTCTGGTAGTGAGGAAATTATAGATCCATCGACCGACTTTTCCTGTTATTCCTTTAGCACGCATTTTGTGCGCTATTACGCCATGGTCACACTTGTCGAAGGCTTTTGCAAAGTCTGTATATATTACATCTGCATTCTTTTTGTCTTCTAGTGCATTTAGGACCTTGTCGTAGTGATCCAATAGTTGAGACAGACAGGAGCGACCTGTTCTAAACCCATGTTGCCCTGGGTTGTGTAACTGATGGGTTTCTAGATGGGTGGTGATCTTGCTTCTTAGGACCCTTTCAAAGATTTTTATGATATGGGATGTTAGTGCTATTGGTCTGTAGTTCTTTGCTGTTGCTTTACTGCCCCCTTTGTGGAGTGGGGCTATGTCTGTTGTTTTTAGTAACTGTGGGACGACCCCCGTGTCCATGCTCCCTCTCCATAGGATGGAAAAGGCTCGTGATAGGGGCTTCTTGCAGTTCTTGATGAACACAGAGTTCCATGAGTCTGGCCCTGGGGCAGAGTGCATGGGCATGTCATTTATCGCCTGTTCGAAGTCATTTGGCGTCAGGATAACATCGGATTGGCTTGTGTTAATCAAATTTTGTGGCTCTCTCATAAAAAATCATTCCCCTTCCGTTATGTAACTACATTCATCAGGCATCTTTTCGCTGTCTTCTTGAACTGGTTCATGCTATGACTGGCTTTGACATGTTCAGGCAGTCTGTTCCATTCCTTTATTGCTGTACAATAAAAGGTGTTTGAAGCCTGGCCACTGACTGTGGGTACTACAAAGTTGTGCTCTCTCCCCCTAGTACTATGATTGCTTTGGTTCCCAACCTCGACAAAATTGACAGCAAGATATTCTGGACACTGTGAGCAATTTTATAAACATGATTTAGCTTCAGTTGTTTTACTCTGTCTTTAACATTTAGCATATCCAACTGCTGTAATTTATCCTGGCCTACATGTTCTCTTGGTCCCAGGTCCAGGATGAATCTTACAATGTTGTTCTGGGTGATTTGCAGTCTATCATTTTTTTCTCAAGGCAGAGTACCATGAAGAGCAAGCGTAATCCATATGACACTGTATAAGGGCTAGACATAGAGTCCTGCGAGCCTCAGTAGGCAAACACTGTGCTTGTCTATAGAGGAACTTCAGTCTGGTATTCGCTTTCTTTACTACACTGTTCCCTATCAATTCTCCTGACATGCATGGGTCAAACGGGATTCCCAGATATCTTACTGAGGAAACTGAAGTGATGGGCTCCCCATTACACTGGACATTAAAATTATTTACCCTTCTCAGTTTATGGTTCGTGCCAAGGAGAATGGCTTCAGTTTTCCCGAGGTGTAATGATAGTTTGTTGTCTACCAACCATTTGCTGCAGGATTTCAGTTCCAGTGTTAACACATTAGCTATATATTGAGGGTCTTGTGGGTCATTGGTCTAATCCGGGGGTGGACATGGACCTGCTCCGCGTGGGTCAGTAGGCCTGTTGCAGTGTTCCTTCTTTCTTATGTTCTTATGTTTACCTGACACTAACACAGCACTGTCATCTGCATACAGTAGGAGTTTGCACTTGATACTGATAAGCATGTCATTAACATAGCATAGGAATAATAAGGGACCCAGAATACTACCTTGGGGAACTCCACATGCTATCGGCAGGGGTTCTGATTCTGTTTTGTTGATTTTGACAATTTGCCTCCAGTCAACAGAACCTATACCGATAGCTTGAAGTTTCTTACATATTATATTGTGGTTGACAGTATCGAAGGCCTTTCGCAGGGCTAAGGTTACCATACCTTTTAGGTTCCACATTGAATTGACATTTCAGTTCTCATGTAATCTATCAGTATAATTAGGGAGGATTCGGTTGAGTAAGATCTTCTAAAGCCTGATTGACAGCTATGGAGAATGTTGTTGTCATTAAGGTACTTAACTACTTAACAGTACATCGCCCTCTCTAGAATTTTGGATATTACACTGATTATACTAACAGGCCTATAGTTGCTTACATCAGACCTACTATTTTTCTTGAAGAGACGAGTAACTCTGGCCTCCTTGAACCCCTCCGGTACGGTATTAGTGGTGATGGACAAATTTATTATGTGAGCAATAAGGAATGACAATTCAGAAGCACCAACTTTTAGGAACTTAGACGGGATGTTATCTGGGCCAGTGCTCTTAGTTGGGTTTAACCTATTTAGATCTTTTTGAATAAAGTCATGAGATACACTTGCTAGTTGACAACTGTTTGGGGTTACCCCTTTATTGGTATAGTATGTTTGAAACTTATCTCAGTCTGTGTTAAAGGTATTTGATGCAGCTGGTAGTTTACTTACTAGTGTTGATGCAACGAATGTGTAGTAGGAATTAAAACAATTTGCCACCTTAGGTGTTTCGTGGTACACCTCGTTATCGATAGTGAGTACTTTGTTAGACTTATCTACTGGTTTATGGCTATACCCCAGCTGTTTTAGTTGTTGCCAGAGCTTTCTAGGGTTGTGATTATACTCTTCAATTTTTGAGCAATAGTGCTTTGCCTTTGCTCCTTTTATAAGTCTCTGCACTCTGTTCCTCACCCCTTGGGAATTCATTTAGTGCTGCAATATCTTGTCTGTTTGCTTTAAATCTTTTTAGCAGCTGGTCTCTGACTTTCATATTATCTAATATCTCAGTAGTCATCCAGGGTTCAGTTCTTCGTTTAATCCTAATGGCGCTAAAGCTAACCTATGACACTGAGCTTGACTCTATCATCATTACTGATTCTATGTCATCATTGAAGGCTCTTGACTCATATAATGACTCCAACAACATGCTCATTAGAGAAGCCAGGTATAGATACCCAAAATTAGGGACAAAGGAATTAATGTACAATTGCTATGGATCCCATCACACATTGGATTACTCCTTCATGATAAAGTTGATATGTTAGCCAAGAAGAGTACCAGAAGGAGAATGTAGAATATATCTTTGGTATAACTGTGTCTATCATTAGGAATAATATTAGGAGAGAAGTAAATAATGAAAATGATTGTTATAGGAATGCAGTTAGAAGCCTGAGTAGATCTATAATCCACAAGCCTCCGGATGCAACATCCCAGCAATTCCAGGAACAGCTGTTAAAAATTGACCACTGTCTGGAAAATCTTCCAGCTCCTGCACCCAACATCTTGCTCCTGGGGGATTTCAACTTAAGGCACCTAAAATGGAGGAATATAGCAAATAATATTGTTGCAGTAATAACACCAGGAGGCAGCTCTGATGAAAACTCACACTCACACGAGCTTTTAAATCTCTGCACAAAATTCAATTTAAACCAGCAAATAATAGAGCCTACTAGACTGGAGAATACACTAGACCTCATATTCACTAACAATGATGATCTGATAAGAAATGTCACCATATCAAAAACAATATACTCAGATCACAACATAATTGAGGTTCAGACATGTATGCGAGGAGCCCCAGACCGACATAATGAGACTAGTCACGAGGGAGCATTCACCAAATTCAACTTCAATAACAAAAACATAAAGTGGGACCAAGTAAACCAAGTCCTAACCGATATAAGCTGGGAAGATATACTAAGCAACACAGACCCAAACTTATGCCTAGAACAGATTAACTCGGTGGCACTCGATGTATGCACAAGGCTTATTCCTCTAAGAAAAAGGAGGAGTAGATGTAAAATAGAAAGAGACAGGCGCTCCCTTTACAGGCGACGGAAAAGAATAACAGAGCGGCTAAAAGAGGTCAATATATCTGAAATGCGCAGGGAGACACTGGTCAGAGAAATAGCAAGCATCGAACTTAAGCTAAAAGAATCCTTTAGGAGTCAGGAATCGCGGGAAGAACTAAAAGCTATAAATGAAATCGAAAGAAACCCAAAGTATTTCTTCTCCTATGCCAAATCAAAATCGAGAACAATGCCCAGTATTGGGCCCCTACTTAAACAAGATGGGTCCTACACAGATGACAGCAAGGAAATGAGTGAGCTACTCAAGTCCCAATATGACTCAGTTTTTAGCAAGCCGCTAACCAGACTGAGAGTCGAAGATCAAAATGAATTTTTTATGAGATTGTTTGTTGTTTAATATGTTTATTATGCACCCCATACCCATCCTGTGGGCGGTAGTCAAAAGATTACAGAGGTACATAATTGGTCCAGGGACTGGGCCTCAAAGTTTTGATAGCTGAGCAAGTTACAGAGGTAATGAATTCACAATTTACAAAGGTAATGAACTCACAATTTACAAAGGTAATGAACTCCAGGTAGGTCTAGTCACAATCATGACAAGTTACAAAGGTATTTACAGATTACAGAGGTACACAATGGGTCCAGGGACCGGGCTCCAAAGTTTTGATGGCTGAACTAGGTACAAGGTAATGAACTCACAAGTTACAAAGGTAATGAATTCACAAGTTACAAAGGTAATGAATACTGTAAGAATGGTTACTTACGTTTATACATGGCTGCAATCATGAACAAATTATAGAGTAATGAGCAATTCACACTTCCACACCCGGTCACAACTGTAGTGAGTTATTGGTGCAATTTTTTTATGAGAGAGCCACAAAATTTGATTAACACAAGCCTATCCGATGTTATCCTGACACCAAATGACTTCGAACAGGCGATAAATGACATGCCCATGCACTCTGCCCCAGGGCCAGACTCATGGAACTCTGTGTTCATCAAGAACTGCAAGAAGCCCCTATCACGAGCCTTTTCCATCCTATGGAGAGGGAGCATGGACACGGGGGTCGTCCCTCAGTTACTAAAAACAACAGACATAGCCCCACTCCACAAAGGGGGCAGTAAAGCAACAGCAAAGAACTACAGACCAATAGCACTAACATCCCATATCATAAAAATCTTTGAAAGGGTCCTAAGAAGCAAGATCACCACCCATCTAGAAACCCATCAGTTACACAACCCAGGGCAACATGGGTTTAGAACAGGTCGCTCCTGTCTGTCTCAACTACTGGATCACTACGACAAGGTCCTAAATGCACTAGAAGACAAAAAGAATGCAGATGTAATATATACAGACTTTGCAAAAGCCTTCGACAAGTGTGACCATGGCGTAATAGCGCACAAAATGCGCGCTAAAGGAATAACAGGAAAAGTCGGTCGATGGATCTATAATTTCCTCACTAACAGAACACAGAGAGTAGTCGTCAACAGAGTAAAGTCCGAGGCAGCTACGGTGAAAAGCTCTGTTCCACAAGGCACAGTACTAGCTCCCATCTTGTTCCTCATCCTCATATCCGACATAGACAAGGATGTCAGCCACAGCACCGTGTCTTCCTTTGCAGATGACACCCGAATCTGCATGACAGTGTCTTCCATTGCAGACACTGCAAGGCTCCAGGCGGACATCAACCAAATCTTTCAGTGGGCTGCAGAAAACAATATGAAGTTCAACGATGAGAAATTTCAATTACTCAGATATGGTAAACATGAGGAAATTAAATCTTCATCAGAGTACAAAACAAATTCTGGCCACAAAATAGAGCGAAACACCAACGTCAAAGACCTGGGAGTGATTATGTCGGAGGATCTCACCTTCAAGGACCATAACATTGTATCAATCGCATCTGCTAGAAAAATGACAGGATGGATAATGAGAACCTTCAAAACTAGGGAGGCCAAGCCCATGATGACACTCTTCAGGTCACTTGTTCTATCTAGGCTGGAATATTGCTGCACTCTAACAGCACCTTTCAAGGCAGGTGAAATTGCCGACCTAGAAAATGTACAGAGAACTTTCACGGCGCGCATAACGGAGATAAAACACCTCAATTACTGGGAGCGCTTGAGGTTTCTAAACCTGTATTCCCTGGAACGCAGGAGGGAGAGATACATGATTATATACACCTGGAAAATCCTAGAGGGACTAGTACCGAACTTGCACACGAAAATCACTCACTACGAAAGCAAAAGACTTGGCAGACGATGCACCATCCCCCCAATGAAAAGCAGGGGTGTCACTAGCACGTTAAGAGACCATACAATAAGTGTCAGGGGCCCGAGACTGTTCAACTGCCTCCCAGCACACATAAGGGGGATTACCAACAGACCCCTGGCAGTCTTCAAGCTGGCACTGGACAAGCACCTAAAGTCAGTTCCTGATCAGCCGGGCTGTGGCTCGTACGTTGGTTTGCGTGCAGCCAGCAGCAACAGCCTGGTTGATCAGGCGCTGATCCACCAGGAGGCCTGGTCACAGACCGGGCCGCGGGGGCATTGACCCCCGAAACTCTCTCCAGGTAAACTCCAGGTATGAGGCCAGGCTTAGGCTTGGTTACAAGTACTGACTGATGTTGTAGTGACCAGGCGTAGGCTTGGTTACAAGTACTGACTGATGTTGTAGTGGCCAGGCTTAGGCTTGGTTACAAGTACTGACTGATGTTGTAATGGCCAGGCTTAGGCTTGGTTACAAGTACTTCTGGCAGTTTGGGAGACACACAGATGATGATCAAACTAAATGTAAATTATGTGATCAGGCATATGGTCACTCTCTTGAACACTATGTGCTTAATTGTCCACTTACTGAAGAATACAGAGACAGACAGTATAATAACCTATGTGACATGTCAAGATATCTTATTAATGAAAATAAGATACCAGATATACTAAGCAAATTTCCTAAATTTGCTTGTAACAGATAAGTGAACTATAGATATGTAGATATAAATCCATATGTATTCCTGTTAACCCTTTGGGGCCTAGTTCCTAGGCCTTTTGTGTATCCATATGCTCTTGCGCTACCGTCCACAGGATGGATATGGGGTGCACAATAAACTAGCCACTTCGGTGGCAAAATCTAAAAAAAAAATATTTAACTGGTACAATATTATCAAGGATGGTAGTGAACATTGTTTTGAATTTTTCCCAGGCATCGTTTACGTCCGTGCAACTTGTTACCTCTGTCCAGTCACAATTGTGTAGCCTATTTACCAGTGTTTCTTTACTGTAGTTTCTAGTTGACCTTATTTTTATTGTCCTGTGTAGGCCTATTCTATCCCTAGTGATTTTCCTGGTGCATTATTATTATAATCAAGGGGGAAGCGCTAAACCCGGAGGATTATACAGCACCTAGGGGGGGGATGTGGAAGGCATTCAGGCTTAAAGGACCCCAATGGAAATAAGTCACTCTGTCTGACTTTTTTGGGTTATCCCAGGTTCTCTACACATATGCTGCTATGTATGATAATTCTATGTAACTGTATTTGTGTATACCTGAATAAACTTACTTACTTACTTACTTAATTCGGGGAACTGGAGCACAGATCCAATTCCCTAAATCAAGAGCCCCTCACCAACATCAAGGAACCTTGAGGGGTTTTCCTGGTGCAGTAAATGAAATGATAACTAAGACCTGTGGTAATGACGCCTGACTGACTAATGTTCTCAGCGCGGTTACAAAGTATGTGGTCAATTAGGGTGGCTGAGAACTGTGTGATCCGGGTTGATGTATTAATTAGTTGAGTGTAACTATTTAAACCTAGAATTTGTTTATACCTTTTGCATAGCCCGTTATTTTGCTGCTGAAAACAGATATTGAAGTCGCCCAGTATTATTGTCTCGCAATTGTTTTCAAGTCCGGACAAGATTCTGGAAACGTCTTCTAAGAACTGGTCCTGGGTAGGAGGGCGGTAACTAGTTCCTACTAAGATGGGTTTGGTCTTGGGAAGTAGCACTTCAAACCATAGAATCTCCAGTTTATTGTTATTTAAATCAGGTCTTGGGTTGTAAGCTAAGTCATTTCTAATGTAGGCACCTACTCCACCACCCTTTCTGTTCCTATCTAAGCGTTTTATATTGTAACCTTCTATTTTGACCTCGTCGTCAGTCTGTTAGCTAGAATCCTAATCTCTGCCAATTTAGGAATGTGGAAAATATTTTAATTTTCCAAAGCTATAGTGCCTAATAGGTGTTTAATGTGTCGATATGAGTCAAAAATGTATTTGAAAATAGGATAGAACCAAGAGTTCCCTTTGCGCATGCGCGGATGTGCGGGGGTAGAGGTCGACTCGGGGCATGGGGGAGGCGGGAGTGTTTTGAATGTAGTGAGGAGGCTGGGAAAGCATGGAACCAGGAAATTGGCGTTCACGGCGGCCTAAGGATTAATATAGGCCTCATTTCATAATAGGAAGTGTCGTAACTGTTCCTGGTGGAGAGTGAGGGAACGTGATTTACGGGACCACCGTAATAAAGTGGTAAAATTAGCGAATAATGGTAGGACCGGGTGTGACTGGTGCGCGGCCATGGACTGTGTCCAGGGGAAAATATCCGTGATTTAATCCTCACTCATCGGTCTCAGATCTTAATGGAGTGACCTCTAATGTGTATAATAATTATGAGACATTAAATCGTCTTGTGAATTGTAATGTAATCAGTGAGAGTAACACTAAGTTAAGAGAATGCGTGAAGTGAAATAAGTCGCCTTGCTCCGAGTGAACACAGACCACGTTGTTCCCGTCCCGAGGATAGTGAAGTTTTATGGAGTCACGACTTCTAAACCGGGACAAACCAACGGATACCTCGTCCTGCTGGAATAAGAACCGTGTCGGTGTAGCAGGACATCGAAATGAGATGGTGAATGGAGGAAATAAGGAGTATCAATCACCCACAGTTAAGTAACCCTTCTAGTTATAGCAGACTGATACTGGCCAGTTAGGTATGTTGTAATTGGATAGGTTATGGGTGATCCAGCTACATCAAGTGACCACCAGAGAATATCTGGTAAGTGGTGGGATTATGTACAAGTGTTTTTCCTTGATGGATATATCCATGTGTAACCTACCCCCCCCCCCCTTCATTCAGTTAAACTAGTATAATCTATACAGTCCACAATTAATTAGTAGCGCCGTACTTGTGGGTGCTATCCAATTTATACTGGTCTCGGATAGATATGGATAAGATGGTGAGGTTGAAGGGACCACCTGCAGTGACCAGGGTGGTTCAATTTTCTCACATGTCTACACGGGGTGACTACGGTAAACAATATGGTTGTTGTCTCCCAATGAGATTACTCGTATGCATGTAATGTTGAGGTACATAAAGGTAACCCCCTATAAAATTTTCCATATCTGCCCGCTGGTCCTTCCTGAACCGGATGCAATCAGTGAAAAATTAATTGAATTAATTACTTAATAATTAAGTGACTGATTGAAGGAAGTGGGTATAGGGTACACAAGTTTAATCGATCGTGTGGTGGATGATAATTAGCCCAATTAATTGCTAGCACATGTGTGGCTAGGATTTATACAAGAGTAAAGTGCAAGAATTACTCTTATAAGGCGCCTACTTAAGTTGTATAATCAGTGATTAATAATTCTCTAACCATGACTGGATCTGATGGAGTTAATGTGGCTGACAAGTCCGTGAATTTTAGAGTAATGAAAGCATCATTACAGGCTATTAAAGGCCATGTGACGAAGGCATTTGATTTAATGAATCAAAGAACCGTGAACCCTAATGAATTAAAGTTATATTTAGATGCTTTAGAGAGTAGATTTGATTGGTACAAATTGTGGTTTAAAGACTGTGAAAGAGATCTGCTGGAGAATTGTGCAGATGGAATGGAAATGAATGTTTTAATTAATCAACATTACGAATTGGAAGAAAAACTGTCTTGTAAAAGTAAGGCTTTGAATAAATTAAAGGGTGTAAGCCAGGCAGTTGATCAACCTATTAATGCAAAGGGTGGGTTTGCCAAAACCTCCAGAGTACGGTCTGGAGGAAATCAGACTAGGTCGGCAGGAATTAATTGTTCAATTGCAGACCAGTCAGCCAAACAGTTCTAAGGATATAACACATAATGACTCTGAAGTATCTGTCAAGTCTCAAAAGGGAAAAATAATCCCAGTGGTAATAATCATAGTTAAGAGTTAAATAGGCACATATCAAGTCAGGAATCAGTAATAGTGGTTCCTCACATCAAGGTAAGAGGAATAAGTACCTCAGTAAGGGTAACCCAGTTAATAAGAGGTCAGGCAAGGAAAAGAGAGACTGTCCTCTTCTGCCAGGGTACTCATTTCACTAAAAATTGTAATGCCTATAATTCATGGGATATTAAAGTGGAAAGAATGAAAGAACTTGACAGATTTATCAGATGTCTAGACAATCATAATGTAAAGGATTGTCATACCAAATTGAACAGTTGCTATCAATGCAACAAGGGAAGGCACCATACAGTTATGTGCAGGGTTGTATGTGATTCTTATAATAATGGTGACAATAATGATAATGTTAATAACCCTGACACTACAGTGACTGATGTAAAGGTTGCAGCTAATGGCAATAATGATGGCCTAGCTGAGGTAGCCTTGCCGGTGTTGGATGTAATAATTCAGGATAAAGGGCATAAATCCAAAACCATGCGGCGTCACTCTCCTCAACACTGGTACGGGCCATGTAATATATGGCAGACTACCGCCTAGTAATAATGACTAGAGGAAGTAGTGAATACAGTCACGGTGTCTTACTCATAAAAGGTCAACCCAGTACAAGTATTCTTCTATCGAGAATGATGTTGAACCAGTCTAATTTGTGGGAGCTGGACAGCATAGGGATTAATATAAATGAGGAAAGTCCAAATGATTCCTTTACTCAGGAACAATACCTGAAGGATGTTAAATGTGAATCTGGACATTACTGGGTGCGACTTCCGTGGAAGCTCAACCGTCCAGAATTACCTACTAATTATAGGATGGCGTATGGACAGTTAAAGGGCCCAGCTCTGCGAACTGAGCAAGACACCAAAATTGTTGACTGCTTATAATGATATAATTAATAAACAGTTAAATAATAAATTGTTCTTACTTCAGGCGACGATAAATGCACACCTTAAGTGCACAGGTGGTCCACTGAGCGAAGTAATTGGGTAAATAATCTTATGTGGACAATTTCCGGGTGTGACGTCAACTGAAGAGGAACTAATGAGGATATGTGAAGGGGTTAATGAAATAATGCAGTAATGTGCTGGGGCTGACTTGGGACACTGAGAGAGACTTGTTATTGTTAAAGTCTCATAATTCCAGTATGCTCAATAAATTAACTCAGAGAGCATAGGCTTATGCCCCTGAGAGAATGGAACAGTAATTAGTCCATTTTGAGGGATCAATAAATATGGACAGCCATGGAGTTGAAGTGCCTAAATGCAGTAATGTGCTGGGGCTGACTTGGGACACTGAGAGAGACTTGTTATTGTTAAAGTCTCATAATTCCAGTATGCCCAACAAATTAACCCAGAGAGCATAGGCTTAGTGTCACACCTTACAATAAGAGGGAAATTGTTAATACCAGAAGCATGGAGGCTTGAGTGTGCTTTGGATGGAGCCCTACCTGAGGAGTTAACAGGTGGAAAGAATTAATGGGTGATTATGTAAATACCAATGTTGGAGTTCCCAAGCCAGGTGGCCAGTGAAGATGGGAAAATTGTACTCCACATTATGTAAGTCGTCTAGCAACGACCTCCGCCCGGCCGCAGTGTGGAAAATATTTTAATTTTCCGAAGCTATAGTGCCTAATAGGTGTTTAATGTGTCGATATGGGTCAAAAATGTATTTGAAAATAGGATAGAACCAAGAGTTCCCTTTGCGCATGCGCGGATGTGCGGGGGTAGAGGTCGACTCGGGGCATGGGGGAGGCGGGAGTGTTTTGAATGTAGTGAGGAGGCTGGGAAAGCATGGAACCAGGAAATTGGCGTTCACGGCGGCCTAAGGATTAATATAGGCCTCATTTCATAATAGGAAGTGTCGTAACTGTTCCTGGTGGAGAGTGAGGGAACGTGATTTACGGGACCACTGTAATAGAGTGGTAAAATGAGTGAATAATGGTAGGACCGGGTGACTGGTGCGTCACCATGGAATGTGTCCTGGGGAAAATACCCGTGATTTAATCCTCACCCATCGGTCTCAGATCTTAATGGAGTGACCTCTAATGTGTATAATAATTATGAGACATTAAATCGTCTTGTGAATTGTAATGTGATCAGTGATAACAACACTAAGTTAAGAGAATGGGTGAAGTGAAATAAGTCGCATTGCTCGGAGTGTACACGTTAGACCACGTTGTTCCCGTCCCGAGGATAGTGAAGTTTTATGGAGTCACGACTTCTAAACCGGGACAAACCAACGGATACCTCGTCCTGCTGGAATAAGAACCGTGTCGGTGTAGCAGGACATCGAAATGAGATGGTGAATGGAGGAAATAAGGAGTATCAATCACCCACAGTTAAGTAACCCTTCTAGTTATAGCAGACTGATACTGGCCAGTTAGGTATGTTGTAATTGGATAGGTTATGGGTGATCCAGCTACATCAAGTGACCACCAGAGAATATCTGGTAAGTGGTGGGATTATGTACAAGTGTTTTTCCTTGATGGATATATCCATGTGTAACCTACCCCACCCCCCCTTCATTCAGTTTAACTAACATAATCTATACAGTCCACAATTAATTAGTAGCACCGTACTTGTGGGTCTCGGATAGATATGGATAAGATTGTGAGGTCGAAGGAACCACTTGCCGTGACCAGGGGTGGTTAAGTTTTCTCACATGTCTACACGGGGTGACTACGGTAAACAATATGGTTGTCTCACAATGAGTTTACTTGTAAGCATGTAATGTTGAGGTACATAAAGGTAATCACCCCTAGAAAATTTTCCATAAGTATTATGTAACACTATTGTAAACATTGACAGTAAGTAAGTAAGTAAGTAAGTAAGTTTATTCAGGTATACACAAATACAGTTACATAGAATTATCATACATAGCAGCATATGTGTAGAGAACCTAGGATAACCCAAAAAAGTCAGACAGAGTGACTTATTTCCATTGGGGTCCTTTTACCTTATTATTATAATATAAAGGTTATAATACTTATTATTCTACAATGAAGATAACATCTTATTATCATACTAAAAAGACTATCTACTACACGAGGGTCATTAAGACTATCTACAATACGAGGGTCATTACTAGGAATAAGGTAAAATTTACACGTATGTTAGCTAAAAAATAGAAAATCATTCCCCTCCCTTTCTGTAGCTACATTCATCAGACACCTTTTGGCACTCTTCTTGAACTGGTTCATGCTATGACTGGCTTTGACATGTGCGGGTAGTCTGTTCCATTCCTTTATTGCTGTACAATAAAAGGTGTTTGAAGCCTGGCCACTGACTGTGGGTACTACAAAGTTGTGCTCTCTCCCCCTAGTACTATGATTGCTTTGGTTCCCAACCTTGACAAAATTGACAGCAAGATATTCTGGACATTGTTTGTGAGCAATTTTATAAACATGATTTAGCTTCAGTTGTTTTACTCTGTCTTCAACATTCAGCATATCCAACTGCTGTAATTCATCCTGGCCTACATGTTCTCTTGGTCCCAGCCCCAGGATGAATCTTACGATTTTGTTCTGGGTGATTTGCAGTCTATCTTTCAGTTTTTTTGTCAAGGCAGAGTACCAAGAAGAGCAAGCGTAATCCATATGGCATTGTATAAGGGCTAGACATAGGGTCCTGCGAGCCTCAGTAGGTAGACACTGTGCTTGTCTATACAGGAACTTCAGTCTGGCATTCGCTTTCTTTACTACACTGTTCCCTATCAATTCTCCTGACATGCATGGGTCAAAGGGGATTCCCAAATATTTTACTGATGAAACCAAAGTGATGGGCTCCCCATTACATTGAACATTAAAATTATTTACCCTTCTCAGTTTATGTTTCGTGCCAAAGAGAATGGCTTCAGTTTTCCCTAGGTGTAATGATAGTTTGTTGTCTACTAACCATTTGCTGCAGGACTCCAGTTCCAGTGTTAAAACATTAGCAATATCTTGTGGGTCTTTACCTGACACTAACAGAGCACTGTCATCTGCATACAGTAGGAGTTTGCACTTGACACTGATAGGCATATCATTGACATAACATAAGAATAATAAGGGACCCAGAATACTACCTTGGGGAACTCCACATGTTATCGGCAGGGGTTCTGATTCTGTTTTGTTGATTTTGACTATTTGTCTCCTGTTGCTAAGGTAGGACTTAAACCAGTCTACAGAACCTATACCGATAGCTTGAAGTTTATTACATAATATATTGTGGTTGACAGTATCGAAGGCCTTTTGCAGGTCTAAGGTTACCATGCCTATGAGGTTCCCCTTTGACATTTCAGTTCTCAGGTAATCCATCAGATTAATAAGGGAGGTGTCGGTTGAGTAGGATCTTCTAAAGCCCGATTGATAGCTATGGAGAATGTTGTTGTCATTAAGGTACTTAACTACTTGAGAATACACCGCCCTCTCTAGAATTTTAGATATTATACTGAGTATACTAACAGGCCTATAGTTGCTTACATCAGACCTACTATTTTTCTTGAAGATAGGAGTAACTCTGGCCTCCTTGAACCCCTCCGGTACTGTATTAGTGGTGATTGATAGATTTATTATGTGAGCAATAGGGATTGACAGTTCAGAAGCACCATCTTTTAGGAACTTAGACGGGATGTTATCAGGGCCTGTGCTCTTAGTTGGGTTTAACCTGCTTAGTTCTTTTTGAATAAAGTCATGAGATACACTTACTAGTTGACAACTGTTTGGGGTTACCCCTTTATTGGTATAGTATGTTTGAAACTTATCAGAGTCTGTGTTAAAGGTATTTGATGCAGCTGGTAGTTTACTTACTAGTGTTGATGCAACAGATGTGTAGTATGAATTAAAGCAATTTGCCACCTTAGATGTTTCGTGGCATACCTCATTATCGATAGTGAGTACTATGTTAGACCTATCTACTGGCTTATGGCTATACCCCAACTGTTTTAGTTGTTGCCAGAGCTTTCTGGGGTTATGCTTATACTCTTCAATTTTTGAGCAGTAGTGCTTTGCCTTTGCTCCTTTTATAAGTCTCTGTACTCTGTTCCTCACCCTTTGGAATTCATTTAGTGCTGCAATATCCTGTCTGTTTGCTTTAAATCTTTTTAGCAGCTGGTCTCTGAATTTCATATTATCTAATATCTCAGTATTCATCCAGGGTTCAGTTCTTCGTTTAATCCTAACCTCTTTAACTGGTGCAATATTATCAAGGATGGTAGTGAACATTGTTTTGAATTTTTCCCAGGCATCGTTTACGTCCGTGCAACTTGTTATCTCTGTCCAGTCACAATTGTGTAGCCTATTTACCAGTGTTTCTTTACTGTAGTTTCTAGTTGACCTCATTTTTATTGTCCTGTGTAGGCCTATCCTATCCCTAGTTATTTTCCTGGTGCAGTAAATGATGAAATGATCACTAAGACCTGTGGTAATGACGCCTGACTGACTAATGTTCTCAGAGCGGTTACAAAGTATGTGGTCAATTAGGGTGGCTGAGAACTGTGTGATCCGGGTTGGAGTATTAATAAGTTGAGTGTAACTATTTAATCCTAGAATTTGCTTATACCTTTTGCATAGCCCGTTATTTTGCTGCTGAAAACAGATATTGAAGTCGCCCAGTATTATTGTCTCGCAATTGTTTTCAACTCCGGACAAGACTCTGGAAAAGTCTTCTAAGAACTGGTCCTGGGTAGGAGGGCGGTAACTAGTTCCTACTAAGATGGGTTTGGTCTTAGGAAGCAGCACTTCAAACCATAGAATCTCCAGTTTATTGTTATTTAAATCAGGTCTTGGGTTGTAAGCTAAGTCATTTCTAATGTAGGCACATACTCCACCACCCTTTCTGTTCCTATCTAAGCGTTTTATATTGTAACCATCTATTTTGACCTCGTCGTCAGTCACCGTATCATCCAACCAAGATTCAGAGATGGTTATAACTGCCGCCCTAATTTTGTTAGCTAGAATCCTAATCTCTGCCAATTTAGGAAAAAGTGATCTTGCATTTACATGAATAAAGTGAAGGTCTGTTTTCATAAAACAATCATAATCATCAATATATGGCAATGGGTCATTTGTATTAAAATTTGGTAAATCAATGTCATCACTGCTAAAGGGTAACTGTGCCAAAGTGCATTTGTTACACACAAAATGAATTCTGGCACCGTTGCTATAATTGTACATACATCCATCATGCACCCACCCCTTACACATTTTACATAAGGTGCCTTTTCTGTTTTTCATGCGTACTTTAGTACAGTGTATGCACCTGTTTGGTAGTGTTTGAGATAATGGCTGTATTGTCTCACATTGACCTATGTATGCATTACATATGGAGTTAAGGTTATCATCCCTAGCTGCTAGACCGTCATTATTGCCGTCATTTATCTGTCTGTTTTGCCTCTGCACAATAGTTTGAGGTCCTGGATTAATTTGGATATCACCACTTAAGAGCGCTACAATAAGAGCTGTGTGCCACTGTTTATGTTTGGGTATGCGGTGTTGCCAAACCTTGTGGTGATAGTGACATTTACTTTTCTGGTAGGATGGCAACTGTTGGGCTTTTCCTGTCCAGGGCGCTGTTACTCCATTCACATTTTCCAACCCCCATGACTGATTTCTTTCTTCATGGAATTGAAAAAGAAAGATAACTTTCTTGTATTATCCTGGGTGGTTAACCCTCCAGGGTTAAAAATTCGAACGAGATCTTATCACGCAGGATGGTTTATCTGTCATACTCCATCACACTGGATGGTTGAATTGTTTGTGACCAGCAGCAGTAACAGCCTGGTTGATCAGTCAGTCCCTGGTCCACCAGAAGGCCTGATCAAGGACTGGGCCGCGGGGGCATTGACCCCCGGAACGGCCTCCTGGTAGATAAGAACATAAGAACATAAGAACGAAGGAACACTGCAGAAGGCCTACTGGCCCATGCGAGGCAGGTCCAAGTCCCTACCGGCTTAAGCCAATGCACCCAACCTAGTCAGGTCAGGTCACATTGACTCAAGGGAGGAACACGGCAACCGACCCGTTAGCACAAGCTATCAGGTCTAACTCACACCCACCCACATCTACTCATGTATTTATCCAACCTATTTTTAAAGCTACACAACGTTCTGGCCTCTATAACGGTACTTGGGAGTTTGTTCCACTCATCCACAACTCTATTACCAAACCAGTACTTTCCTATATCCCTCCTGAATCTGAATTTTTCCAACTTAAAACCATTGCTGCGAGTCCTGTCTAGGCTAGATATTATCAGCACACTATTTACATCCCCTTTATTTATTCCTGTCTTCCACTTATAAACCTCAATCATATCCCCCCTAATTCTACGTCTTTCTAGAGAGTGCAGTTTCAGGGCCCTTAGTCTATCCTCATAGGGAAGGTTTCTGATACATGGGATCATCTTTGTCATCCTCCTTTGTACATTTTCCAGAGAATTTATATCCATTCTGTAATACGGTGACCAAAACTGTGCAGCATAATCTAAATGAGGCCTAACCAAGGATGTATAGAGTTGAAGAACAACCTGAGGACTCCTATTATTTATGCTTCTTGATATGAAGCCAAGGATTCTATTAGCTTTATTGCGAACACTTATGCACTGTTGTCTTGGTTTCAGATTACTGCTAACCAGAACTCCTAAATCTTTTTCGCAATCCGTAATATTAAGATCTACATTATTTAGTTTATATGTGGCATGGTTATTGTCCTGTCCAACATTTAGAACTTTGCATTTGTCTATATTAAACTGCATCTGCCACTTCTCCGACCACTGCATCAGTCTATTCAAATCTTCCTGGAGTGCTCGAATGTCCTCGTCAGAATGAATTCGACGGCCTATTTTGGTGTCATCGGCAAACTTGCCGATGTCGCTCTTTATGCCCTCATCTATGTCGTTTATGTAGATTGTGAACAGCAGGGGGCCCAACACTGACCCCTGTGGAACACCGCTCGTGACGCTTCCCCACTCTGATTTCTCCCCATTTATGCAAACTCTCTGCTGCCTATTTGTCAACCATGCCTCTATCCAGGAAAAAATTTCTCCTCCTATTCCATGTGCTTTAATTTTCCTCAATAGTCTCTAATGTAGGTTATCCTAGGTAATTCACACTATGTATGATATTTGTGCTTATATGTGTCTATGTCTAAATAAAATGTTAGTACGATCTATGGAACATTAGACAGTATGCTGAATGTAGCACTTATGTTATAAATCTTGTTATGTTGAGCATTTCAGGCAAATTAGGTCAGTTTTGTCCCAGGATGCGACCCACACCAGTCCACTAACACCCAGGTACCCATTACCTGGAGTTTACCTGGAGAGAGTTCCGGGGGTCAATGCCCCCGTGGCCCGGTTTGTGACCAGGCCTCCTGGTGGTTCAGCCCCTGATCATCCAGGCTGTTACTGCTGGCTGCACGCAATCCAACGTACGAGCCACAGCCCGGCTGGTCAGGTACCGACTTTAGGTGCTTGTCCAGTGCCTGCTTGAAGACAGCCAAGGGTCTATTGGTAATCCCCCTTATGTATGCTGGGAGGCAGTTGAACAGTCTCGGGCCCCTGACACTTATTGTGTTGTCTCTTAACGTGCTAGTGACACCCCTGCTTTTCATTGGGGGGATGGTGCATTGTCTGCCGAGTCTTTTGCTTTTTTTGTGAGTGATTTTCGTGTGCAAGTTCGGTACTAGTCCCTCTAGGATTTTCCAGGTGTATATAATCATGTATCTCTCCCTCCTGCGTTCCAGGGAATACAGGTTCAGGAACCTCAAGCGCTCCCAGTAATTGAGGTGTTTTATCTCCGTTATGTGCGCCATGAAGGTTCTCTGTACATTTTCTACACTGATTGGTGAACAGGGGCCAGGAGCTGAGTCTCGACCCCTGCAACCACAATTAGGTGAGAAGGTGAGGGACAGGTGTCTTATGGAAACACGTCCATAATGTTTTCCAGCCACACCGGAGGAGATTCAAACCCTGGACCTCAGTGTGTGAGCTGAGTGTGCTAGTGATCCAGGTATGGGACACCGTTATATGAAAATTCCAGCTATTCAAAAATTACATTATGCGTCCGATAGCTGCCAGATGGCCAAAAACACACACAAATGAGGAGAGTATCATAGTAATTTTTGGTAAGACACTACAGAGCCCCAGAATGTTCAACTGCCTCCCAGCATACATAAGGGGGATTACCAATAGACCCCTGGCAGTCTTCAAGCAGGCACTGGACAAGCACATAAAGTCTATACCTGACCAGCCGGGCTGTGGAAAATACTGTATATTCTCCAAAAATACAGTGTATTTTGTATGTAAATTAGTGTAATATATTGTAGGTAATAAAAATTAATTTGTAAATAAAGAACCAGCGATGGGCGAGCATCGCTGGGGGGGAGACGCCATTGTTTTGAATGTGGTAAAGACATGTTAGTGAAATGTGCATAAATTTTTGTCGCTCGAGGGGTTATATTGGGCTTAAAACCTCTCAAATAGGAGCCAAAATTGTTGGATTTGCAGTCCTGCATAACAAGAGCATTAAGCAGATGGACAGGACAGCTTCGGAACCCCAGCTAAGTCATGTCTATTTTGTGTTGAGACTCTAGCCAGTATTTTCATAATTTAGGCAGGAGGGTTTTGATTATTATAATCATGAGGGAGCGCTAAACCCGTAGGATTATACAGTGCATGTGGGGGGGATAGAAGGTATTCAGGCTCAATTCAGGGAACCGGAGCACAAATCCAATTCCCTAGATCAAGAGCCCCTCACCAGTGTCAAGGAACTTCCCTTGAGGGGAGGGGGGTTTTGAGTATGACACACAGTAATCTCCAGGCTAATTGGCGAGTCTTATTATTATAAATTCTCCTTCAATGTATATGTATTCACATTTTAAATTTAATATACAGTCTGCATATTTATACAGTATTAATGTTTTTACCAGAATTCCTGATGTATGCGTATTTCATTTGAAATTAATATAGGTCCAGTAAGTCCAGAGTGACTTGTGGAGAGATAGATTATCGTAGGTATCGAAGGACATTTTTTGTGACTTAAGTGTCCTAAAATTCCTACTTGTCTCTGTAACCTTGATAAAGAATAATTATCTTTGTTACCATTTACTGGTATGTATCTTATGAGTTACATCCAGGTAAATTTAATTTTCCACACAGGCTGTGGCTCGTATGTTGGATTGCATTCAGCCAGCAGTAACAACCTGGTTGATCAGGCTCTAATCCACCTGGTCTGTGACCAGGCCACAGGGGCGTTGACCCCCGGAACTCTCTCCAGGTACCAGGAAAACAAGAACTGTCCCGAGCAAGGGGGCTGAAGCCTCTCAGAAACTTCATCAGTACCCAAATATAATTAATAATTCTGTTGCTTCAAGACAAAGGTACCACAGCCCCCCAAATTCAAATAAGGTTGCCATCCCTAAGCCCTCCTATAAAAAACATGTGGGGCCGCCATTGAAAGCAGTATGGATACAGTAACGTGTCCCATGTTGGAGTTGAGTCCCTGGACCTATATGTACCTCTGTAATCTTTTGATTACCCCCCACAGGATGGGTATGAAGTGTAAAATGAACATATTACACTAACACTACACAACACTGCACAATACTATATAACACTGCACTACACAACACTACACTACACAACACTACACTACACAACACTACACTGCACAACACTACACTGCACAACATGGTACTACACTACAGTACACTACACTACACAATGCATCACTACACTACACAACACTACACAACACTACACTACACAACACTACACTGCACAACATGGTACTACACTACAGTACACTACACTACACAGTGCAGCACTACACTACACAACACTACACTACACAACACTACACTACACAACACTACACTACACAACACTACACTACACAACACTACACTACACAACACTACACAACACTACACTACACAACACTACACTACACAACACTACACTACACAACACTACACTGCACAACATGGTACTACACTACACTACACAATGCAGCACTACACTACACAACACTACACTACACAACACTACACTACACAACACTACACTACACAACACTACACAACACTACACTACACAACACTACACTACACAACACTACACTACACAACACTACACTGCACAACATGGTACTACACTATAGTACACTACACTACACAATGCAGCACTACACTACACAACACTGCACTACACTATGCTACACTACACAACACTGCACTACACTACACAACACCACTACATTACACTACACAACACTACACTAGACTTCACAATGCTGCACTACACTACACAACACTACACAACACTGCACTACATTACACAACACTACACAACACTGCACTATACATAAATGACCTACCAAATGCTTCGCAATTACTCAAACCCACACTATTTGCAGATGACACTACATACGTCTTCTCCCACCCGAGCCCAGTCACGCTAGCCAATACTGTAAATACCGAATTACATTATTATTATAATCAAAAAGAAGCGCTAAGCCACAAGGGCTATACAGCGCAACCGAATTACAGAAAATATCTACCTGGATGAGGACTAACAAACTTACACTAAACATTGACAAAACCTACTTCATTCAGTTTGGTAACAGAGCTACAGATGTCCCTCTTAACATAATGATAAACGGATCACCTATCACAAAGCTAACAGAGGGAAAATTCTTAGGAATCCACCTTGATAATAGACTCAAATTTCATACACATACACAACAAATTTCTAAAAAAATTTCCAAGACTGTAGGCATACTATCGAAGATACGGTACTATGCTCCACAGTCAGCCCTCCTGGCCCTATATCACTCACTTATTTACCCCTATCTCACCTATGGAATTTGTGCATGGGGCTCAACAACAATAACACAACACTACACTACACAACACTACACACACACACTACACTACACTACATTACACTACACTACACTACACAACACTACACAACACTACACTACACAACACTACACTACACTACACTACACTACACTACACTACACTACACTACACTAACACACACACTACACTACACTACACTACTCAACACAACACTACACAACACTACACAACACTACACTACACTACACAACACTACACTACACAACACTACACAACACTGTAACACTACACTACACAACACTACACAACACTACAAAGCACTACACTACACTACACTACACAACACTACACTACACTACACTACACTACACAACACTACACTACACTACACTACACTACACTACACTACACTACACTACACAACACTACACTACACTACACTACACTACACTACACTACACAACACTACACTACAAAACGCTACACTACACTACACTACACTACACAACACTACACTACACAACACTACACAACACTACACTACACTACACTACACAACACTACACTACACTACACTACACTACACTACACTACACTACACAACACTACACAACACTACACTACACAACACAACACTACACTACACTACACTACACTACACTACACTACACAACACTACACTACACTACACAACACAACACTACACAACACTACACTACACTACACAACACAACACTACACAACACTACACTACACACTACACTACACTACACAACACTACACTACACTACACTACACTACACTACACAACACTACACAACACTACACTACACAACACTACACTACACAACACAACACTACACTACACTACACAACACAACACTACACTACACTACACAACACAACACTACACTACACTACAGTACACTAACACTACAGTACACTAACACTACAGTACACTAACACTACAGTACACTAACACTACAGTACACTAACACTACAGTACACTAACACTACAGTACACTAACACTACAGTACACTAACACTACAGTACACTAACACTACACAACACTACACTGCACAACACTACACTACACTATTCAACACTACATACACAACACTACACGCTACACTAAACACTACACGACACTACACTACACACCCCGACACAACACTACACTACACAACACTACACTACACTACACTACACTACACTACACTACACTACATTACACACACTACACTACACTACACACACTACACTACACAACACTACACTAACACTACACTACACTACACAACACACACACTACACTACACACTACACTACACACACACTACACAACACTACACTACACTACACACACTACACTACACTACACTACACTACACTACACTACACTACACTACACTACACTACACTACACTAACACTACACTACACTACACACACACACTACACTACACAACATTACACTACACTACACTACACTACACTACACTACACTACACTACACACACACACTACACTACACTACACTACACTACACACACACACTACACTACACTACACTACACTACACAACACTACACTACACACACTACACTCCACTACACTACACTACACAACACTACACTACACTACACTACACTACACTACACTACACTACACTACACAACACTACACTACACTACACTACACAACACTACACTACACTACACTACACTACACTACACTACACTACACTACACTACACTACACTACACTACACTACACAACACTACACTACACAACACTACACTACACTACACTACACTACACAACACTACACTACACTACACTACACTACACTACACAACACTACACTACACTACACTACACAACACTACACTACACAACACTACACTACACTACACTACACAACACTACACTACACTACACTACACAACACTACACTACACAACACTACACTACACTACACTACACAACACTACACAACACTACACTACACTACACTACACTACACAACACTACACTACACTACACTACACTACACTAAACTACACAACACTACACTACACTACACTACACTACACTACACTACACTACACAACACTACACTACACTACACTACACTACACAACACTACACTACACTACACAACACTACACTACACTACACTACACAACACTACACTACACAACACACAACACAACACTACACTACACAACACTACACTACACTACACTACACTACACAACACTACACTACACAACACAACACAACACAACACTACACTACACTACACTACACAACACTACACACTACACAACACAACACACTACACTACACTACACAACACTACACTACACAACACACACACTACACAACACTACACTACACACTACACTACACAACACTACACTACACAACACTACACTACACAACACTACACTACACTACACACTACACACACACACTACACTACACACACAACACAACACTACACAACACTACACTACACTACAATACACAACACTACACTACACAACACTACAATACACTACACTACACTACACAACACTACACTACACTACACAATACTACAATACACTACACTACACAACACTACACTACACTACACTACACTACACAACACTACACTACACTACACAACACAACACAACACTACACTACACTACACTACACAACACAACACAACACTACACTACACTACACAACACAACACTACACTACACTACACTACACAACACTACACTACACTACACAACACTACACAACACTACACAACACTACACTACACACACTACACTACACTAACACACTACACTACACACACTACACTACACAACACAACACAACACAACACTACACAACACTACACTACACACACTACACTACACAACACTACACACACACTACACTACACACACTACACTACACTACTACACAACACTACACTACACAACACAACACAACACTACACTACACAACACTACACTACACTACACTACACTACACTACACTACACTACACTACACTACACTACACAACACTACACAACACTACACTACACTACACAACACTACACTACACTACACAACACTACACTACACTACACTACACAACACAACACTACACTACACTACACTACACTACACTACACTACACAACACAACACTACACTACACTACACTACACTACACTACACTACACAACACTACACTACACTACACTACACAACACTACACTACACAACACTACACTACACTATACAACACTACACAACAGAACACTACACTACACTACACTACACAACACTACACAACACTACACTACACTACACAACACTACACAACACTACACAACTCTACACTACACTATGCAACACTACACTACACAACACTATACAACACTACACAACACAACACTACACTACACTACACTACACTACACTGCACTACACAACACTACACAATACTACACTACACTACACAACACTACACTACACAACACTACACTACACAACACAACACAACACTACACTACACTACACTACACTACACAACACAACACAACACTACACTACACTACACAACACTACACTACACTACACTACACAACACTACACTACACTACACTACACTACACAACACTACACTACACAACACTACACTACACAACACTACACTACACTACAATACACAACACTACACTACACTACACTACACTACACTACACTACACTACACAACACTACACTACACTACACTACACTACACTACACTACACAACACTACCCTACACTACACTACACAATACTACAATACACAACACTACACTACACTACACTACACTACACTACACTACACAACACTACACTACACAACACTACACTACACTACACTACACTACACTACACTACACTACACTACACAACACTACACTACACTACACTACACTACACTACACAACACTACACTACACTACACTACACTACACAACACTACACTACACTACACTACACTACACTACACTACACTACACAACACTACACTACACTACACAACACTACACTACACTACACAACACTACACAACACTACACTACGCTACACTACACTACACAACACTACACTACACTACACTACACAACACTACACTACACTACACAACACTACACTACACAACACTACACTACACAACACTACACTACTACACTACACAACACAACACTACACTACACAACACTACACTACTACACTACACAACACTACACAATACTACACAACACAACACAACAATACACAACACTACTCAACACTACACTACAGAACACTATACAACACAACACTACACAACATTACACAACACTACACAACACATTACTATGCTACACTACACTACACAACACTACACCATGCAACACTACACTAACACTACACAACACTACACTCACACTACACAACACTACACTCACACTACACAACACTACACTCACACTACACAACACTACACTCACACTACACAACACTACACTCACACAACACAACACTACACTCACACCACACACTACACAACACTACACTACACTACACAACACAACACTACACTACACTACACAACACTACACAACACTACACTACACTACACTACACTACACTACACTACACAACACAACACTACACAACACTACACTACACAACACTACACTACACTACACTACACAACACTACACAACACTACACTACACAACACTACACTACACAACACTACACAACACTACACTACACTACACTACACTACACTACACTACACTACACTACACTACACAACACTACACTACACTACACTACACAACACTACACTACACTACACTACACTACACAACACTACACTACACAACACTACACTACAAAACACTACACTACACAACACTACACTACACAACACTACACTACACTACACTACACAACACAACACAACACTACACTACACAACACTACACTACAGTACACTAACACTACAGTACACTAACACTACAGTACACTAACACTACAGTACATTAACACTACAGTACACACACACTACACTACACAACACTACACTACACAACACACACTACACTACACTACACTACACACTACACAACACTACACACACTACACACACTACACTACACAACACTACAACACTACACACACTACACTAACACTACAGTACACTACACAACACTACACACACTACACTACACTACACACACTACACAACACTACACTACACTACACTACACTACACACTACACACACACACACACAACTACACAACACACACTACACTACACTACACTACACAACACTACACTACACTACACTACACAACACTACACTACACAACACTACACTACACAACACTACACTACACTACACTACACAACACTACACTACACAACACTACACAACACTACACAACACTACACAACACTACACAACACTACACTACACTACACTACACTACACAACACTACACTACACTACACAACACTACACTACACTACACTACACAACACTACACTACACAACACTACACAACACTACACAACACTACACAACACAACACTACACACACTACACAACACTACACTACACACACTACACAACACAACACACACACACTACACAACACTACACTACACACACACTACACAACACTACACAACACTACACTACACTACACAACACTACACACACTACACTACACAACACACTACACTACACACACACTACACAACACAACACAACACACTACACTACACTACACTACACAACACTACACAACACACACACAACACTACACTACACTACACTACACACACAACACTACACTACACTACACTACACTACACAACACTACACTACACACACTACACAACACACACAACACTACACTACACACACACTACACTACACACTACTACACTACACACACTACACACACTACACTACACTACACTACACAACACTACACTACACAACACTACACAACACTACACTACACACACTACACACACAACACAACACACACTACACTACACACACTACACTACACACACTACACAACACTACACACAACACTACACTACACTACACAACACACTACACAACACGACACAGCACTGCACAACACTACACTCACACTACACAACACTACACAACACTACACAACACTACACAACACTACACTACACTACACAACACTACACTACACAACACAACAATACACAACACTACACTACACAACACTACACTACACTACACAACACTACACTACACTACACTACACTACACTACACTACACTACACTACACTACACTACACAGCACTACACAACACACTAACACTAAACACAACACTGACACTACACAATACACACAACACTACACACACTACACTACACAACACTACACAACACACACTACACTACACTACACAACACTACACTACACAACACAACACACACTACACTACACAACACTACACACTACTACACACAACTACACAACACACACAACTACACAACACATACACAACTACACAACACACACACAACTACACAACACACACACAACTACACAACACACACTACACTACACACACACACTACACTACACACACACACTACACAACACACACTACACTACACACACACACACACAACACACACACTACACAACACACACTACACTACACACACACACACTACACACACACACACTACACAACACTACACACACACACTACACAACACTACACACACTACACACACTACACTACACTACACTACACACACTACACACTACACTACACTACACTACACAACACTACACTACACTACACTACACACACTACACAACACTACACAACACACACAACACTACACACACTACACACACAACACACAACACTACACTACACAACACTACACTACACAACACTACACTACACAACACTACACTACACTACACAACACAACACTACACTACACTACACAACACTACACTACACTACACAACACTACACTACACAACACTACACTACACTACACAACACTACACAACACTACACTACACTACACAACACTACACTACACAACACTACACTACACAACACAACACTACACAACACTACACAACACAACACAACACTACACAACACTACACAACACTACACTACACTACACAACACAACACTACACAACACTACACTACACAACACTACACAACACTACACAACACTACACTACACTACACAACACAACACTACACTACACAACACTACACAACACTACACTACACAACACTACACTACACTACACTACACTACACTACACTACACTACACAACACTACACAACACTACACAACACAACACACTACACTACACTACACAACACAACACACTACACTACACTACACTACACACTACACTACACAACACACACACACAACACTACACTACACTACACAACACTACACAACACTACACTACACAACACTACACTACACACACACACACACTACACAACACAACACTACACAACACAACACTACACTACACTACACACCACTACACTACACACACTACACTACACTACACTACACAACACTACACAACACTACACAACACTACACTACACTACACACACTACACTACACTACACTACACAACACAACACACACTACACAACAACACTACACAACACACACACACTACACAACACTACACTACACACACACAACACTACACTACACAACACAACACTACACTACACAACACTTCACAACACTACACTACACACACTACACTACACTACACACACACACAACACTACACTCACACTACACAACACTACACAACACTACACCCACACTACACAACACAACACACACACTACACAGCGCTACACAAGTACACAGCTGTATCAGGTTTGTAAGTGAAGTAAAGAGGATGTATGTTGAAATAGTTGTATGTATCACCCTCTCCCGGAGGCCACCAAAGCATTGCGGGGTGTTGATGTCTTGACCATTGTTGCTAACACCCCTCCTGCATTTGGTAAGGTATGTAAGGTCAAATGCTGCTATGAGTTACTTTGTGAGCCACGTGTAACCAGAGGTGAAGGTTGTATTGTACTGGTCAAAAATGAAGGTCACTGTATGTCTTTCTATGTCTGCCAGGATGGGACTATATATACTATGATGGTACCTGTAATGAGATGGCATTCAAAGTGATGGGAAAATACCTCAAGAAGCGCCGCTGCTTCAAAAGATTTCTAGGTGTTGGAGTATGACAGTACAACGGTACATGTGCCTACCAAGCTCTGGCGTTCATGGATATAGTGTCAGTCCCAGGCTCACCGACTCCAATGATATCCTTAGATGGTTCATCATAAGGATGAGATATTTCTCGGATAATAAGGCAGTCATCTTGGTCAAGTCAATGCTGAATGAATTCAAGCATAATATAGTTACCTCCTGCAACAATGTACAAGATGTGTACTGACGGATGAGATGATAAATTATCTACTTGAAAAAACGAAGACTAATAAGTCTGTTAAACGTTCACTGGACAGCTTCGGAAAGTACTTATTAGTCGCTCAGTAGACACTCAGGTACTCAGTAAGTACACAAGTGAGAAACATCAACAAATGCTGAACACATCAGGTAACAAGGTAACACATCAGGTAACAAGGCAACACATCAGGTAACAAGGTAACACAGCAGGTACCAGGGCAACACATCAGGTGACAAGGCAGCACAACAGGTAACAAGGTAACACAGCAGGTAACAAGGTAACACAGCAGGTAACAAGCAAACACATCAGGTAACAAGGCAACACATCAGGTAACAAGGCAACACATCAGGTAACAAGGCAACACAGCAAGTAACAAGGCAACACATCAGGTAACAAGATAACAATCAGGTAACAAGGTAACACATCAGGTAACAAGGCAACACAGCAGGTAACAAGATAACAATCAGGTAACAAGGTAACACATCAGGTAACAAGGCAATACATCAGGTAACAAGGTAACACAGCAGGTACCAGGGCAACACAACAGGTGACAAGGCAGCACAACAGGTAACAAGGTAACACAGCAGGTAACAAGGTAACACAGCAGGTAACAAGATAACAATCAGGTAACAAGGCAGCACAACAGGTAACAAGGTAACACAGCAGGTAACAAGGCAACACATCAGGTAACAAGGCAACACATCAGGTAACAAGGCAACACAGCAAGTAACAAGGCAACACATCAGGTAACAAGATAACAATCAGGTAACAAGGTAACACAGCAGGTAACAAGGCAATGCAGCATGTAACAAGGCAACACAGCAGGTAACAAGGTAACACATCAGGTAACAAGGCAATACATCAGGTAACAAGGAAACACAGCAGGTAACAATCAGGTAACAAGGTAACACAGCAGGTAACAAGGCAATGCACACAAGGCAACACAGGTAACAAGGTAAACACAGGTAACAAGGTAACAATTGGGTAAAAGGAAACACAGCAGGTAACAAGGAAACACATCAGGTAACAAGGAAATATAAGGTAACACATCAGGTAACAAGGTAACACAGCAGGTAACAAGGCAACACATCAGGTAACAAGGCAACACAATAGGTAACAAGGCAACACATCAGGTAACAAGGTAACACAGCAGGTAACAAGGCAACACATCAGGTAACAAGGTAACACAGCAGGTAACAAGGCAACACATCAGGTAACAAGGCAACACAGCAGGTAACATGGCAACAAAGCAGGTAACAAGGCAACACAGCAGGTAACAAGGCTACACAGCAGGTAACATGGAAACACAGCAGGTAACAAGGCAACACAGCAGGAAACACTGAAACACAACACAGTAGATAAAGCTGCAGGGTAACATAGCAACTCAGCAGGAAACTTTGAAAGTAACACAGGAATATTGGAGGAAATGTAGTGTAAATATTATAGCAGGTAATATTGAAGGAAACATAGCAGATAACACTGAGATTAACACAGTGGATAACACTGAAGGTATGATAGGAACACAGAAGGTAACACAATGGATAACACTGAAAGTAACACAACAAAACTCGGATAACACTGAAGGTACCACAACAAGACTCAGATAACACTGAAGGTATGATAGGAACACAAAAGGCAACACTGAAGGAAGAACAGTAACACAACAGGAAACACTGCAAGGTAATGTTTCAACACTGCAAAACAAACCACAACACAGCAGACAACATAACATAACAAAACTCTAATGAGTCTTGATACGAGGAATTCAAGCTACTGCCTTGAAATGGAATTTTATTATCTGCTGTTCTCCACCCCTCAAGGGAGGTTCCTTGATGCTGGTGAGGGGCTCTTGATCTAGGGAATTGGATCTGTGCTCCAGTTCCCTGAATTGAGCCTCAATACCTTCCATTCCCCCTCCCCCATAAGTGCTGTATAATCCTATGGATTTAGTGCTCCCCCATGATTATAATTATAAATGCTGTTCTCCAGGCACTTTATGACCATGCAGCTTGGTGGTTAATAACACAGCTCACACACTGAGTGTCCATGGTTCAATCTCTGGTACGGGTAGAAACGTTGGACATGTTTCCTTATACCTTCTGTCCTTGTTCACTCAGCAGTATTTAGGTACCTGGGTGTTAGTTTATTGTTGTCGGTGGCATACTGGGGACAAAATTAAAGGTCCACAGTGCAAATATAATACAGTCCTCTATGGCCCATTGACTTTATCGAATTATCTTGGGTGGCTAACCCTCCCCCGGGTTAAAAGCTACCACATGGATTTTTGAAATCACCTTAATTTTTAGCATGATTACAGCACCGATCACCCAGGTAGCTACTTACTGCTCGGTGAATGGGGATAACAGGTGTAAGGAAACATGCCCAATGTTTCCACCCAGCCAGAGAGGCTGGAGACTGAACCACGGACACTTATTGTGATGGCAGGACTCTCAGAGGGCTATTTCAGGAGCAGTGGCAATAACAGTGGCAGAAGTGTTAGTATCACCGGCAGCATCAATGGTGTTAGTATAAGCAACAGCAGCAGCAGTAACAGTGGTTGTGTGTCAGATTCAGACCAAGTCACAGCAAATTTAGATGAATGGGGAAATGACTCTATTATTTATTCAGAAAGAAGGATGGGTTGAGGTATTTAGGTTCAGTTTGAAGAAAGGGAGGGAAGCTTCAATTCAGTGGGCCAAAACCCTTTATCTCAGCAAGGAACCCTTTCCCCAAAAAGTTGAAGCAGTGTCCCGAAGTGACACATCCATTCACACCATATATCATTCAAAAAAATAAGAGAAAATGTGCACTACCACACATTCCTTCACACTACTTTCCTCATTCAAGAGCATCACCGCTGTCTATAATCACAATCATCACAAAGAACCAGTAATTACGCACATCCATTCACACTAGACTCCACAATCACAATCATCACAGAGAATTAGCAATTACACACCCAACAAATCATCTGCAGTAATACACTGGTAAAGTAATAGTAAATAATTAGTTACTAATCACTAATAAATAATAAAGGGCAATAAAAAATCACTTGGTAACTATAAAAATATATGTACTGTATATAGAAAGTGAATACAACCGGATATCTTAAAATTAAAATTAAAGCTTAAGTCAGATATACAATACAATATGTTAATTCTTACCAAAATACAAATAATAATAACATAATTTCTAAATGTATTTTTAAAATATTACATATAGTCCTGTATACTGATTTAATAATATAAATTCTTTACAGAAATATTGCTAACAATGTAATGTACTAAGAAAATCAATTTAAATATCCACCAGTATTTTATTTTAAAAACTATTTATAATTATGTATACCTACTGTACCCCAAATACCTGTATCCCAAATAGAATGTTTCATATTCATACATTTTATATTACCGTATACTGTACCTACACCAAATATTTGTATCTCTTATGGTACGTATTTCCTCACATTCAAAGTTGATGCATTAGAGTTAAAACAAAATCATAGCTTACAAACTGCATGTATCAATCTCATCAGAAATTACTGACACACTTACTGAATAATTATGAATAATGTACTAGTGCTGTTATCCAGATAATGAGGCAGGTACCAAATGCCTAAGGACTAAAGCATACATAAAAATTAAAAGCAGAATTTGATAACTACCATACTGAGTAAAGTAGATTATTTATTTTTTTTTTATTATCACACTGGCCGATTCCCACCAAGGCAGGGTGGCCCGAAAAAGAAAAACTTTCACCATCATTCACTCCATCACTGTCTTGCCAGAAGGGTACTTTACACTACAGTTTTTAAACTGCAACATTAACACCCCTCCTTCAGAGTGCAGGCACTGTACTTCCCATCTCCAGGACTCAAGTCCGGCCTGCCGGTTTCCCTGAATCCCTTCATAAATGTTACTTTGCTCACACTCCAACAGCACGTCAAGTATTAAAAACCATTTGTCTCCATTCACTCCTATCAAACACGCTCATGCATGCCTGCTGGAAGTCCAAGCCCCTCGCACACAAAACCTCCTTTACCCCCTCCCTCCAACCTTTCCTAGGCCGACCCCTACCCCGCCTTCCTTCCACTACAGACTGATACACTCTTGAAGTCATTCTGTTTCGCTCCATTCTCTCTACATGTCCGAACCACCTCAACAACCCTTCCTCAGCCCTCTGGACAACAGTTTTGGTAATCCCGCACCTCCTCCTAACTTCCAAACTACGAATTCTCTGCATTATATTCACACCACACATTGCCCTCAGACATGACATCTCCACTGCCTCCAGCCTTCTCCTCGCTGCAACATTCATCACCCATGCTTCACACCCATATAAGAGCGTTGGTAAAACTATACTCTCATACATTCCCCTCTTTGCCTCCAAGGACAAAGTTCTTTGTCTCCACAGACTCCTAAGTGCACCACTCACCCTTTTTCCCTCATCAATTCTATGATTCACCTAATCTTTCATAGACCCATCCGCTGACACGTCCACTCCCAAATATCTGAATACGTTCACCTCCTCCATACTCTCTCCCTCCAATCTGATATCCAATCTTTTATCACCTAATCTTTTTGTTATCCTCATAACCTTACTCTTTCCTGTATTCACCTTTAATTTTCTTCTTTTGCACACCCTACCAAATTCATCCACCAATCTCTGCAACTTCTCTTCAGAATCTCCCAAGAGCACAGTGTCATCAGCAAAGAGCAGCTGTGACAACTCCCACTTTGTGTGTGATTCTTTATCTTTTAACTCCACGCCTCTTGCCAAGACCCTCGCATTTACTTCTCTTACAACCCCATCTATAAATATATTAAACAACCACGGTGACATCACACATCCTTGTCTAAGGCCTACTTTTACTTGGAAAAAATTTCCCTCTTTCCTACATACTCTAACTTGAGCCTCACTATCCTCGTAAAAACTCTTCACTGCTTTCAGTAACCTACCTCCTACACCATACACTTGCAACATCTGCCACATTGCCCCCCTATCCACCCTGTCATACGCCTTTTCCAAATCCATAAATGCCACAAAGACCTCTTTAGCCTTATCTAAATACTGTTCACTTATATGTTTCACTGTAAACACCTGTATATTCTTCAGTTACTCGAGGCTTAAGTGTCAGCAGGGATGGCAGGATGTGACTGAATTTATCATGCCATCCTTATAGCTGACTGTAGTGCCATCCTTATTCTTTGTATGCTGGTGGTCAAACACATCATACTGATAAATTCCCAGTTGCATGTAATTGAGGCATAATGACTATACAGTGTAAATTAAAAAAATTCTTCAACATGTTGGCTGTCTCCCACTAAGGCAAGATGACCTAAAAAAGAAAGAAACACTTTACCATAATTCACACATAATCACTGTCTTTGCAGAGGCACCCAGATATGACAGTTTAGACGTCATTCCAAACAGCGAATATCCTAAACCCCTCCCCCAGGCATTGTATATCCCACCTCCAGGACTCAAATCTGGCTAACCAGCTTCCCTGAATCCCTTCACAAAATATTAACCTGCTCACAGTCCAAAAACCATTCGTCTCCACTCATTCCTTTCTAACACGCTCACACATGCCTGCTTCATGTATATTCATGAAGTACATACCTCAATTGCGAACATCAGGGATGTCATAAATACAGTGGTTTAGACCACAAGGTTATGATTAATTGCAAGGATGGCATGATGAATTCAATCACATGCTACCATCTATATTGACACTCAAGTCTTGGGTGACTGTAGAGTAATTCATTAATCATCAACTGAATGCACTGAACACACAAGGTCTTCATTTGTGTGACAACTCAAAATGTGCACCAAGAGCTACATATACAATCAGACATGCCCCAATTTCCAGCATCAGAGACTGAATTCATGCTATAAATGCCCAATCATCCCAGACACTATTAACAACACAGCCCCTTAGACCAACAGGCTACAATCAGTTATAAGAATGGCATGAAGGACTCATGTTATATGCTGGACTACCACTTTATATCAGATTAGTTATCTTTTAAGACCACACCTTTACCTAACATTAAGGCACTTATGTCAGATGTTTACAGTGCTTGCCATGTTATACTCTTCATACTTCAAATCCACAAATGCAAAAACTGTCCCTTTTCCTTATCTAATTATTATTATTATTATTATTAGCAAAACCAAATGTCTATTCACATATGTGCTATGCAAACATTTGATCTACACAACCTCTTCCCTGTCTCAATCTACTCTTCTTTTGGAATCTTCCTCTGTCTTTCCAATCTCTCCATCATTCACAGACTGGCAATATGTTTTACTTGGTATACTTAACAGACACTATTGACGAGTAATTCTCATTCTTGTTTCTTATCCCCTTAACACTTTTACAAAGGAATTATACATGTCCTATATTGATCCTTGGCTGCCTTCCCTCCTCCCTTTCTTGCAAATAATGAACAAGTGATACTATCATATTAAATCATTTTCTTTATGTTAGAAATCACAATGCATTTGCAATCAACAGTTTTACAGTTTTCAGTTTTCCGCTGTAGATAAAACTGGCCATGAATGCTTGATTTCATGTGGTAAACAATTTTAAATACAAAAGTCTACATTTGTATTAATCCCACAAGCAATTACACTGAAGAAAGGAAGAGTTCTTATAATAAAAACTGGTACAAAATAGGCACATTATGCAGTAATAAATTCTGTAGTGATACCAAAATAATGTTGGCATATCAAATCTTATTCTTTAAAACTACCCTTCAACTGCATAAACCATTTAAAATTCTATAGCTAATAATCTTTTAAAATTTTCCTATCATAAAATTCTTCTTTTCTTTATTTTACAGTACAGTATATGATTTTTATTAGGCATATGAGAAAAAAATTACTGTAAAACTCATGACAACAAATATAAAAAAAGTTAGAACAGAAATAACTGAGAATTTTGTTTGTTACACATATCTTTAGAAGAATTAGTTCCTCCTAAGATATTTGTGTGTAAACACATGAAAGCACTTAGGTATTTCTATTCTGCTATTTTTTTGTGGTCGTATTTTTTCATATTGTATATACAGTACTAAAGTGCAAACAATGAATGTCTAAAGTGTAAGGGAACAGTATACACTGCAATTGTACCCCATATTTGTTTTCAAAGATACATTGTTAAGCCAATAGCTTTCTGCTATCTTTTTTTTTGAGCCAGAAAAAAATAGTGTTTCAAAATTAGTACTAAAAATGTGTAATTACTGTATTGACAAAACTATCATCCAAAAAAAGGTTAGTTATAGGTAATAAAAGTACATAGACATTCTATTCATTTACGTATGCAGATAATATTTTAATTCACTGCCATTTCATGATTTCCCTTAAAATATAAACTGTGAGAGTGAACTACTGTGCTTACAAAATGAATTACTATAATAAACAAGTCCACGATCATAATGAAATGTTAATGTCAAGTTACAGTTTTGGATTAAATTTGACTACTGTAGTGATAGTGACTTGATGCTTTTCTTCACAAAATTCATTTTTAACCCACTGGGAAAAAAACTTATACCTGTATTGATTTCCATCCTATTGATTACAATCTATTAATCTTAACATTTCAACAGCTTCTGCAAAGGAAATCAGTTTCTACATACTGGTAATAATTTTCTTAGCATACTTCAATATTCATAAAATCAATCACATATGGTATTTAAATGTGATATTAAAGCTCACAAAAAATTATAAATATTATTTATCATTATATCAAGGCATTAAAGTTATACATAACATTGATCTTATTTTTAAAACTGTAGGAAGAATTTTTTATGCCAAAAGCTATCAGGCTCTCAGCAAAGTTTACAATGACAAGGTAATGAAGAAAATATATATATATATATGTACGTACTGTATAATAAAACCACTACTTATGACATAAACATCCAGAACATTTAAACAAATATTTATAGGTAAAATATGGAGGGGCAAGAAGGCCACTAACAACTAATTATACGGTACTCCTGGGTAACTGCTAAGCCCCTTAAAGTCATACAGTGCTTGGGGAATGGGAGGCAATCAGGTTTGATCCATGGAAGGGGAGGGCAGCTCAAATTTCCTTTGATCAAGAGCCCTTTGCCAGCATCAAGGCACTCTTTAAAGAGACCAAAACAAATGTTAATGACCCATTCTTTTATATGTTCTAAATTATCATCATCATTTGTTATTATACTGACTTATAAATATATTAAATTAGATTTTTGAAATTTACAAGCAAATATATATATACTATTTCTTAAAAGTGGGTTTTTTGTTCCATGTCACAGGCAAAACAAAACATTGCTTTTAATATGTACCATGAACTCGTAATGAAACTAGATTAAATACTGAGGTCTCAGATGCACTAAGTGTATTTAAATATCGTATCAGCCATGATATACCTAATATTTAGGCATTTAGTTGATAACAGCCTGAGTCATATTGGTCGGTTGAAAAAACCTTACCAAAACAAAGATTTTGAAGAAAATTAAGAGAGAAAATTTCCAGAGTACATCTTACAACATAGCATTTTAAAAGAGATGTGTGATTTAATTACAAATTCTGCATAGTGCAAAAATCGATATATAATCAATATGTAATATTATTTTTCATACAAATACAATAATTTCTTGCAGTTCACAATGATTTGTAAAAAATCATTTTTGTTCCCTATAATTTTATAACCGATTCTTTTAATTATATGCAAAGAAATGTGATTTACAAAGACATTTCAACCTACAATATTTATGTAGAAACAACTTTATATCTAATATAAAATAGGTTACATAGTGAGGGGAAAAATATTAGCTTAAGTATGCATTAAATAATGCAGTGTTCTCCACTCAAATCTAATACTGCACATCTTGTTTTACGATGATGCAATGTGCTAGACACTGATCTCTTCAAACTCATTACAAAATTTATTATGCCACCACAGTTACATGCTTTAAGATATGACAGCACTTCTTCTATTTTGATACTAAGATTATAACACTTGAAAGTGAAGCTAACAGAGAAGATTTACATACTTTCCAGCTTTTAAAAGAACAAATTAAAAGCGTGGCACCTAAGATCATGGATTCCGTGATGTTAGCTATGTAACAGCAGCACCGCAATGTATCAATATTTTTAGGGGTCCTTTTGAGCCTTAGCTGCTATAAGCTGGTATTGTCTTTCTTCATCCTACTCTAGTTAATATATCATATGCCATGAAACTTTTCACTAACAATGTTTTAGGCCTGATAGCAATGTGAAAATTTCACCAAGTTATTTCAAATAATATGTCAGTACAGTACATTAAATAATGAGACATAAGTGGGATTTTCTCCATGGGGAAGTGGAACAGAATTCTTCCTCCATAAGCCATGCTTGTCGTAAGAGGCGACTAAAATACTGGGAGCAAGGGGCTAGTAACCCCTTCTCCTGTATATATTACTAAATTTAAAAGGAGAAACTTTAGTTTTTCCTTATGGGCCACCCCGCCTCAGTGGGATACGGCTGGTACGTTGCAAGAAAGAAGTGGGATTTACTCCATGGGGAAGTGGCAAAGAATTCTTCCTCTGTAAGCCATGCGTGTCTTAAGAGGCAGCTAAAATGCTGGGAGCAAGGGGCTAGTAAATCCTTCTCCTGTATAAATTACTGTAAAAACAAAAACTTTTTTTTTAGGTTATCATGTCTCAGTGGGATATGCCTGTGCATTGAAAAAAATAAAAAAGTGGGATTTACACTTTAATTAATACCTGGTCTTTGACAGGGCTGTGAGGGTGGTCACCCTGGAAACTGACTACAGGTAACCTTGGTCGTCTACCAATGAGTCAGTAAGATATTGCTTAATACAACATATTTCCCAGAGAGAAACACTTCACAGAAGAAATAATGAAACGTCAATACTATGAACATAAGAATATAGATGCACTGCAATACTGGTAGACCTACTGGCCCATGCAAGGTAGGTCCTGAATTGCAAAGCATATTAAATCCTCAAGGACCATGACATATTTATCTCACCATTATAATAGTGCCAAATACTGTCAAATGATGCTCTTCTAATCTGTTCCTTTCATCTCATAACCCCATAAATCCTTTATCATAGGTATTCTTTCATTTTCCAAGATAATGATTGCCTTTATATCACTCTAGACCATTGTATTTAAGCATGGCAATCACAACTCTTGTTAAGGATGCTTAGGAATTTCTGTCTTCCCATATGAGCAAGGAAAGCAGGAAGGAAGCATTCAAGGGAAATCTTCCCTTTCTGAGAGGAAATATGACACTACCATACATACATGTAATGTGCTTCTTAGAAAGTGTGTATTTAACACTTAAAATCACACATTTGCTCATGTATCATTAGGAGGCCTGGTCATGGACCGGGCCACAGAGGCGTTGATCCCCAGAACACCCTCCAGGTATACATGTACAAATCAGTATCTCTTGAGTTGGATCTGGGAAGTGTCAAGACCCAACTATCAATCTCACAGCCACAAAGTAGCACAGCTGTATAGCTAAGATAAAGAAGCAACTACAAATATACCAGGACAAGCTACCCTCATGATGGCATAGGTTTATCATCCTTGGTATCTTAACACCCAGTTTGCTAATATTGTACAGTACTGCACACAACTACAGTATTTGCTTGAATGCACTTGAGTTAAATTCATAATACTAGACAATGACAATAAATTTGCAGCAGTCTTACTCAAAATACATTCTAAAATATGCCATTAAGAGTAATATTCAGTAACCATCAAGAGTTAGGTGCCCAGCAGCATGTGAGAATTTGATATATTACTAAGCCCCAACACATGCATTTGAGTCTACGACTACTATACAAAAGCTGATATACATCTCCCATCTTCAGGACAATTGTGCTTGGCTAATAATGTAGGAGATAGGAGGATGGGATTAGTTATACTAGCATCAATATTAATGCATTATTGTCTTTTAGAAGTTTCATGTAAAAAAATTGATGTGTAGGTCTCCAAGGCAATTACACTTTGAAACTGGTGTTGTCAGGAACTCTGTATTAATATTTTTAATTACATATTTCTGTGTGTGGCAATGAGGTTAACATTTTTGGGGTTCTCTACTCAAATTTATAATTAACCATAAAATTTGACCAAAGTCTATGGATATGTACATTTCTAAATACCGTAGATATTATATTTTTTTCTAAGTAGTAGGTTGGTAGACACCAACCGCCCAGGGAGGTACTACCGTCCTGCCAAGTGAGTGTAAAACGGAAGCCTGTAATTGTTTTACATGATGGTAAGATTGCTAGTGTCCTTTTTTCTGTCTCATAAACATGCAAGATTTCAGGTATGTCTTGCTACTTCTACTTACACTTAGGCCACACTACACATACATGTACAAACATATACATACACACCCATCTGGGTTTTCTTCTATTTCCTTTCTAGTTCTTCTTCTTGTTTATTTCCTCTTACCTCCATGGGGAAGTGGAACAGAATTCTTCCTCCGTAAGCCATGCGTGTTGTAAGAGGCGACTAAAATGCCGGGAGCAAGGGGCTAGTAATCTCTTCTCCTGTATATATTACTAAATGTAAAAGGAGAAACTTTCGTTTTTCCTTTTGGGCCACCCCGCCTCGGTGGGATACAGCCGGTGTGTTGAAAGAAAGATTATATACAGTATTTTTAAATAAATTTACCCAACTGTTTCTCTCTCTCTCCTTTGTTCTCTTACATTTAAATGTGTCTTGTACTAGTGCCATGACAATCAATGAACTTTGCAGAATCATCACACTTGCTGTAATGGTGTGAGATATCCTCACACTTGTTATTAATGAAAGTAGCAGTGCTGAGCAGCATGTCCTGGTGCTACACTTCTTTAAACTAAAAGAAAGATGTATCATTGGAATCAGTTCAACACACTGTGGTGAAAACTATCTTGGAATTAGGTTAACTTGCATAAGAAAGTAGGCTGAGGGCACCAGGACTGATGCTTCTTCAAACAAGGCACAATATATATAACCTCGTACAGATATTCAAGTTATAGAACAAGTTTAATAACAAAGCCCCACCACTTCAAGAGGTCTAACATGATACATACAAGAGACAACAACTCCAGCTAGTCTAGTTACAATGCAAAACAGACAACAAGAAAGTCCTTTTCTCTCAGAGAGTAATAAACTCATAGAACAAACTACCCAATGAAACAAGGACTCTGTTGTACCTGAAAATACACCTGAATGTACTCATCAGATAAAATGGGGAACCTTCACATGACAGGGGTTTCCTTACCTATCAGAAAAACTGGGGAATCCTTTAGAAGCCATAGGCCTCCTTACCTATCAGACAAAAATGGGAAAACTTTCACTGGTCATGAGTTACTTTTCATCATAGGAGTATTAAAATTGTGGCTGGCAAATAATGACAGGTAAAAATAAAACTTTACTGACTGGCCAGTTAATTGACTGACTATATCAATGTAAAAATCACATCATTATGAGCCTGTCCTGAATTCTGACAGTGGATAAACTGTGTTTGACCATCACAATTTCAAAGATAGTTCAATGCTTATATCTGATATTTTCTAATTATGCATTATATTTTGTAATTTACTAGTGCTATTTTCCTATGAAATACTGTCAAATAAAATCTAACCTGAAATAAAAGCAGTGTTGTGAAACTAACTATAACCACTGATAAACTTTTGATCATAAAAATAGTGACCAAAATTATGAATCATTTAAAAAATACAAGACTCATTTGTATTATTTCAAATGCAACCACAACACTAACAAGATTATGCAATTATAAACTTAAAATATTAGTTTTAAACTTCCATATTTTTCTTGGCATTAAACCAAGCTGTGTACAAGAAAAAATATTTGAAGTACAATATATTTGATTGATAATATACAGCAATTATAAAAAAACACTGCACACTTATTTGCAGGTTTAAGGAATCTACCGTACTATGACTGTTTTTCTACTACTGAATAAAAATTGGTAAATATTTATCAAGGAAATGAATCAAGACAAAAGAGGGCAGTTATACCTAATAAGTGCACACTGCACTGGACGGTAAAAGGTACTGAAAGATATAAGTTAGACTAGCAGTTCTTTTCACAAAGAGGCAGCATTCATTAAAATGAATAAGATATTTAACACTGGGGACTGCATACTTCACTTGTTGGCTACTGGTAATTTTGGTTCCTCAGTCAATCTCCCACTGCTTGAAATGTGTATCCTCCAAAGCAAAAAACTTACCCCTTGCCAATATTCTAGTAATCTCACTAAATTTAATTAGTTCCTCCCTTCACATAAGACTTATTTTACCAGATGATGTGAAGACATAAAGCTAGACCTGACGACACCATCCTGCCTCGTATAACCATGGGATAACTAATATTAATGGGTTTTTAATTATTCATATATTCACCTGAGCTTTTTGCCACATCGCTACTTTTTTATTCCAGGATTTTAATTACTGGTATACTACATATATTTGAAAGTTTAAAGCCAATTACAAAATATCCTACCATTAAGTTAGGTATGCAGTAAGCAGTTAGTGTATAAAATATACATATAAGAAATTTTACTTCTGTTGCAAAATAAAAAAGTATTTTGCCATATTATATAAGTTTTATAGTAAAAATATTATAATAAACTGAAGTACAGTATGTATTTGTATTAGGATTAATATAGTAATATAACCTCTCCAGGTAATATAGTAATATAACCTCTCCAGGTAATATAGTAATATAACCTCTCCAGGTAATATAGTAATATAACCTCTCCAGGTAATATAGTAATATAACCTCTCCAGGTAATATAGTAATATAACCTCTCCAGGTAATATAGTAATATAACCTCTCCAGGTAATATAGTAATATAACCTCTCCAGGTAATATAGTAATATAACCTCTCCAGGTAATATAGTAATATAACCTCTCCAGGTAGTAAAGTAATATAACCTCTCCAGGTAATATAGTAATATAACCTCTCCAGGTAATATAGTAATATAACCTCTCCAGGTAATATAGTAATATAACCTCTCCAGGTAATATAGTAATATAACCTCTCCAGGTAATATAGTAATATAACCTCTCCAGGTAATATAGTAATATAACCTCTCCAGGTAATATAGTAATATAACCTCTCCAGGTAATATAGTAATATAACCTCTCCAGGTAATATAGTAATATAACCTCTCCAGGTAATATAGTAATATAACCTCTCCAGGTAATATAGTAATATAACCTCTCCAGGTAATATAGTAATATAACCTCTCCAGGTAATATAGTAATATAACCTCTCCAGGTAGTAAAGTAATATAACCTCTCCAGGTAATATAGTAATATAACCTCTCCAGGTAATATAGTAATATAACCTCTCCAGGTAATATAGTAATATAACCTCTCCAGGTAATATAGTAATATAACCTCTCCAGGTAATATAGTAATATAACCTCTCCAGGTAATATAGTAATATAACCTCTCCAGGTAATATAGTAATATAACCTCTCCAGGTAATATAGTAATATAACCTCTCCAGGTAATATAGTAATATAACCTCTCCAGGTAATATAGTAATATAACCTCTCCAGGTAATATAGTAATATAACCTCTCCAGGTAATATAGTAATATAACCTCTCCAGGTAATATAGTAATATAACCTCTCCAGGTAATATAGTAATATAACCTCTCCAGGTAATATAGTAATATAACCTCTCCAGGTAATATAGTAATATAACCTCTCCAGGTAATATAGTAATATAACCTCTCCAGGTAATATAGTAATATAACCTCTCCAGGTAATATAGTAATATAACCTCTCCAGGTAGTAAAGTAATATAACCTCTCCAGGTAATATAGTAATATAACCTCTCCAGGTAATATAGTAATATAACCTCTCCAGGTAATATAGTAATATAACCTCTCCAGGTAATATAGTAATATAACCTCTCCAGGTAATATAGTAATATAACCTCTCCAGGTAATATAGTAATATAACCTCTCCAGGTAATATAGTAATATAACCTCTCCAGGTAATATAGTAATATAACCTCTCCAGGTAGTAAAGTAATATAACCTCTCCAGGTAATATAGTAATATAACCTCTCCAGGTAATATAGTAATATAACCTCTCCAGGTAATATAGTAATATAACCTCTCCAGGTAATATAGTAATATAACCTCTCCAGGTAATATAGTAATATAACCTCTCCAGGTAATATAGTAATATAACCTCTCCTAAATGGAGAGTTAGAGGTATTGGGAAGATGGAAGGAATATTTTGAGGAATTGTTAAATGTTGATGAAGATAGGGAAGCTGTGATTTCGTGTATAGGGCAAGGAGGAATAACATCTTGTAGGAGTGAGGAAGAGCCAGTTGTGAGTGTGGGGGAAGTTCGTGAGGCAGTAGGTAAAATGAAAGGGGGTAAGGCAGCCGGGATTGATGGGATAAAGATAGAAATGTTAAAAGCAGGTGGGGATATAGTTTTGGAGTGGTTGGTGCAATTATTTAATAAATGTATGGAAGAGGGTAAGGTACCTAGGGATTGGCAGAGAGCATGCATAGTTCCTTTGTATAAAGGCAAAGGGGATAAAAGAGAGTGCAAAAATTATAGGGGGATAAGTCTGTTGAGTGTACCTGGTAAAGTGTATGGTAGAGTTATAATTGAAAGAATTAAGAGTAAGACGGAGAATAGGATAGCAGATGAACAAGGAGGCTTTAGGAAAGGTAGGGGGTGTGTGGACCAGGTGTTTACAGTGAAACATATAAGTGAACAGTATTTAGATAAGGCTAAAGAGGTCTTTGTGGCATTTATGGATTTGGAAAAGGCGTATGACAGGGTGGATAGGGGGGCAATGTGGCAGATGTTGCAAGTGTATGGTGTAGGAGGTAGGTTACTGAAAGCAGTGAAGAGTTTTTACGAGGATAGTGAGGCTCAAGTTAGAGTATGTAGGAAAGAGGGAAATTTTTTCCCAGTAAAAGTAGGCCTTAGACAAGGATGTGTGATGTCACCGTGGTTGTTTAATATATTTATAGATGGGGTTGTAAGAGAAGTAAATGCGAGGGTCTTGGCAAGAGGCGTGGAGTTAAAAGATAAAGAATCACACACAAAGTGGGAGTTGTCACAGCTGCTCTTTGCTGATGACACTGTGCTCTTGGGAGATTCTGAAGAGAAGTTGCAGAGATTGGTGGATGAATTTGGTAGGGTGTGCAAAAGAAGAAAATTAAAGGTGAATACAGGAAAGAGTAAGGTTATGAGGATAACAAAAAGATTAGGTGATGAAAGATTGAATATCAGATTGGAGGGAGAGAGTATGGAGGAGGTGAACGTATTCAGATATTTGGGAGTGGACGTGTCAGCGGATGGGTCTATGAAAGATGAGGTGAATCATAGAATTGATGAGGGAAAAAGAGTGAGTGGTGCACTTAGGAGTCTGTGGAGACAAAGAACTTTGTCCTTGGAGGCAAAGAGGGGAATGTATGAGAGTATAGTTTTACCAACGCTCTTATATGGGTGTGAAGCGTGGGTGATGAATGTTGCAGCGAGGAGAAGGCTGGAGGCAGTGGAGATGTCATGTCTGAGGGCAATGTGTGGTGTGAATATAATGCAGAGAATTCGTAGTTTGGAAGTTAGGAGGAGGTGCGGGATTACCAAAACTGTTGTCCAGAGGGCTGAGGAAGGGTTGTTGAGGTGGTTCGGACATGTAGAGAGAATGGAGCGAAACAGAATGACTTCAAGAGTGTATCAGTCTGTAGTGGAAGGAAGGCGGGGTAGGGGTCGGCCTAGGAAGGGTTGGAGGGAGGGGGTAAAGGAGGTTTTGTGTGCGAGGGGCTTGGACTTCCAGCAGGCATGCGTGAGCGTGTTTGATAGGAGTGAATGGAGACAAATGGTTTTTAATACTTGACGTGCTGTTGGAGTGTGAGCAAAGTAACATTTATGAAGGGATTCAGGGAAACCGGCAGGCCGGACTTGAGTCCTGGAGATGGGAAGTACAGTGCCTGCACTCTGAAGGATGGGTGTTAATGTTGCAGTTTAAAAACTGTAGTGTAAAGCACCCTTCTGGCAAGACAGTGATGGAGTGAATGATGGTGAAAGTTTTTCTTTTTCGGGCCACCCTGCCTTGGTGGGAATCGGCCGGTGTGATAATAAAAAAAAAAACCTCTCCAGGTAATATAGTAATATAACCTCTCCAGGTAATATAGTAATATAACCTCTCCAGGTAGTAAAGTAATATAACCTCTCCAGGTAATATAGTAATATAACCTCTCCAGGTAATATAGTAATATAACCTCTCCAGGTAATATAGTAATATAACCTCTCCAGGTAATATAGTAATATAACCTCTCCAGGTAATATAGTAATATAACCTCTCCAGGTAATATAGTAATATAACCTCTCCAGGTAATATAGTAATATAACCTCTCCAGGTAATATAGTAATATAACCTCTCCAGGTAGTAAAGTAATATAACCTCTCCAGGTAATATAGTAATATAACCTGGTCTCCAGGTAATATGCACCTGACCTGCTTATAGCATGTACCTGTGGACACTGCCATGTGGTACAGAGTAAAGAACAACAACTACCAAGGTGAGGACGTAACTCTGTGGTTCATGGAATTTACTAAAAAGTAGTTTTTCATCCTTCAAAACTGTATATTCTATGTTCAGGTTCCATAAACTATATTAGGAATCCTACTGCCAGTACCCTAAATTATAGAGGTGGTAACTAAGGACCATAAGAGTCATACTCAAAGTACAGACCATTAAAGACACAAAATTTTAAACGTGAAAGGGAAGTTTAGTAAACTGAACTGACAGATAAACACATCAGTGTAGATGTGAGCAGAGGATCTCTCATACAGGCCTTGGATTAAGGAATGTTGCTTAAGTTCATTTTCCTGGGCTAGGGGATGCTGCTTAAGCTCATTTCTCTTGATTAAAGAATGTTTCTTAAGATTCTCTCCCTGTTGGCCACAAAAATCCTAAACATTTTATATACAAGATCACAAATAAAGAGTTAGTAGAGCAGCACTATTTATTAGCCGACATATGCACAGTACAGTACAGTGGAACCTCTACTTGCGAGAGTGTCCACGTGCGAGTTTTTCAAAATACAAGCAGTCAATGGGTTGATTTTTTGCTTCCATTAGCGAGTAAAATTTCCACAAGCGAGCAGACCTCAAGGCAGGTTCCTTGACACTGGTGAGGGGCTCTTGCTCTTGATCTCGGGAATTGTATCTCATTTGTTTGTTGGACTATCTTATTGAAACTTGGGCAATGTATGATGGAAAGATGCTTCTTAACGTACACCAAAAATGAAAGAAATCTAAGCATAAATAATGGAGTTCACTTCTCAGCAATTAGCCACCCTTTTGCGGTAATTTCGAATGGTTTTTATGGCTGTATTCTCGTTTTTTTGGTCTCATTTGCTAGAATGGAAGATATATTACAGAAATAGATATGATTTTAATTGCTTTCATGACAAAAAGTACCTTGAAATAGAGCTCAACCTAGGAGAAATGGTCCACTGGTTGGCTGTTTCAGAGTAAACAAATGATGTCACTGTCCATTCCAGTATGCATTAGTGAATGGGTTGACATTATTTATACAATTATTGCAATAAGGATTAACAGTAAATCTTATATTTTTTGTGTGAATAAAAATTACAAATTATTTATATAATAATAATAATAATAATAATAATAATATGTAAAATAATAATATGTATAATAATAATACATATAATAATAGTATAATAATATAATATAATAATAATAATAATGATGGTGAAAGTTTTTCTTTTTCGGGCCACCCTGCCTTGGTGGGAATCGGCCAATGTGATAATAAAAAATAATAAAATATGTATAATACAGTGGTCCCCCGCTTTTTGTAGTTCCCGGCAATCGTAAAATTCACCAATCATAGGGGTATTTTCGTATAAACATGGACTCGCTTTTCATAGGTTGACTCGCGAGTCGTAGTTCATCCGGGACGCGTACGCACGGCGTGAGCCAGGGCGGCAGCCAGTCTGGCATTGTTTACCAGTGAGCGAAGGTCCCCTCGCGTGCTCCAGCGAAATATTTCATAATATTCCATTTATTTTAGTGCTTGCAAGTACTAAATAAGCTACCATGGCTCCAAAGAAAGCTCCTAGTGCCAAGCCTGTGGTAAAGAAGGTGAGAAATACGATTGAATTTAAGAAAACCATCATTGAACAATATGAAAGTGGTACAAGAGTGGCCGAACTGTCCAGGATGTATAAGAAACCCTACACAACTTTATGTTCCATAGTGGCCAAGAAAAATGAAATAAAGGATGCTGTTGTTGCAAAGGGAGTAACTATGCTGACAAAAATGAGATCACCAGTACTGGAAGAGGTTGAGAAGTTATTATTGGTGTGGATAAATGAGAAACAATTAGCCGGAGATACTCTTATGACTTCGTTTATTTGTGAAAAGGCTAGGCAGTTGCATGAAGATTTGGTAAAGAAATTGCCTGCAAATAGTGGTGAAGTGAGTGGATTTAAGGCCAGCAAAGGCTGGTTTGAGAGATTTAAGAACCGTACTGGCATACGCAGTGTGGTAAGGCATGGTGAAGCTGCCAGTTCGGACCACAAGGCGGCTGAAAAATATGTGCATGAATTCCAGGAGTACATAGAGGCTGAAGGACTGAAACCTGAACAAGTGTTCAATTGTGACGAAACAGGCCTCTTTTGGAAGAAAATGCCAAAGAGGACCTTCATTACACAAGAGGAAAAGGCAATGCCAGGACATAAGCCTATGAAAGACAGGCTGACGCTAATGTTCTGCACTAATGCTAGTGGGGATTTCAAAGTGAAGCCATTACTAGTGTACCATTCTGAAAATCCCAGAGTGTTCAGGAAAAACAATGTTATGAAGAGTAAATTGTGTGTGTTTGGGAAATCTAATAGTAAGGCATGGGTCACGAGGGAAATTTTCGTCGAGTGGTTCAATGAAGTGTTTGGCCCTAGTGTGAAGGAGTATCTCCTGGAAAAGAAATTGGATCTCAAGTGCGTGCTAGTAATGGACAATGCACCTGCTCATCCTCCAAACTTGGATGACCTAATTTTCGAGGAGTTTGGGTTCATCACAGTAAAGTTCTTGCCCCCGAATACCACTCCTCTCCTCCAACCCATGGGCCAGCAGGTTATTGCAAACTTTAGAAAACTCTACACAAAAGCAATGTTTCACAGGTGCTTGACTGTGACCAGACACTCACTTGACCCTAAGGGAATTTTGGAGAGAACACTTCAGCATCCTCCACTACATAACCCTTATAGGTATGGCTTGGGAGCGAGTGACTACCAGGACTTTGAACTCTGCCTGGAGAAAATTGTGGCCAGTTTGTGTTGACAAGAGGGATTTTGAAGGATTTGGGACTGACCCTAATGAGCCTATGTCTGTTGTAAAATCAATTGTGGCACTGGGGAGTACCATGGGGTTGGATGCGAGTTTGGAGGATGTGGAAGAATTGGTGGAAGACCACAATGAAGAGCTCACCACTGAGGAGCTGCAAGAGCTTCAGCAGGAAGAGCAACACATCGCAGCTCAGAATCTTGCTGCAGAGGAGGAGGAGGAAGAGAGATGGAAGAAGGTGTTAAACAAGTTAAGAAAGCCTAGGGAAAGTATGGATTTGTCAGTTAAAAACAGAGTAGGGGAGTTAGTAGATGGGGAGAGGGAGGTATTAGGTAGATGGCGAGAATATTTTGAGGAACTTTTAAATGTTAAGGAAGAAAGGGAGGCAGTAATTTCATGCACTGGCCAGGGAGGTATACCATCTTTTAGGAGTGAAGAAGAGCAGAATGTAAGTGTGGTGGAGGTACGTGAGGCATTACGTAGAATGAAAGGGGGTAAAGCAGCTGGAACTGATGGGATCATGACAGAAATGTTAAAAGCAGGGGGGGATATAGTGTTGGAGTGGTTGGTACTTTTGTTTAATAAATGTATGAAAGAGGGGAAGGTACCTAGGGATTGGCGGAGAGCATGTATAGTCCCTTTATATAAAGGGAAAGGGGACAAAAGAGATTGTAAAAATTATAGAGGAATAAGTTTACTGAGTATACCAGGAAAAGTATACGGTAGGGTTATAATTGAAAGAATTAGAGGTAAGACAGAATGTAGAATTGCGGATGAGCAAGGAGGCTTCAGAGTGGGTAGGGGATGTGTAGATCAAGTGTTTACATTGAAGCATATATGTGAACAGTATTTAGATAAAGGTAGGGAAGTTTTTATTGCATTTATGGATTTAGAAAAGGCATATGATAGAGTGGATAGAGGAGCAATGTGGCAGATGTTGCAAGTTTATGGAATAGGTGGTAAGTTACTAAATGCTGTAAAGAGCTTTTATGAGGATAGTGAGGCTCAGGTTAGGGTGTGTAGAAGAGAGGGAGAATACTTCCCGGTAAAAGTAGGTCTTAGACAGGGATGTGTAATGTCACCATGGTTGTTTAATATATTTATAGATGGGGTTGTAAAAGAAGTAAATGCTAGGGTGTTCGGGAGAGGGGTGGGATTAAATTATGGGGAATCAAATTCAAAATGGGAATTGACACAGTTACTTTTTGCTGATGATACTGTGCTTATGGGAGATTCTAAAGAAAAATTGCAAAGGTTAGTGGATGAGTTTGAGAATGTGTGTAAAGGTAGAAAGTTGAAAGTGAACATAGAAAAGAGTAAGGTGATGAGGGTATCAAATGATTTAGATAAAGAAAAATTGGATATCAAATTGGGGAGGAGGAGTATGGAAGAAGTGAATGTTTTCAGATACTTGGGAGTTGACGTGTCGGCGGATGGATTTATGAAGGATGAGGTTAATCATAGAATTGATGAGGGAAAAAAGGTGAGTGGTGCGTTGAGGTATATGTGGAGTCAAAAAACGTTATCTATGGAGGCAAAGAAGGGAATGTATGAAAGTATAGTAGTACCAACACTCTTATATGGATGTGAAGCTTGGGTGGTAAATGCAGCAGCGAGGAGACGGTTGGAGGCAGTGGAGATGTCCTGTCTAAGGGCAATGTGTGGTGTAAATATTATGCAGAAAATTCGGAGTGTGGAAATTAGGAGAAGGTGTGGAGTTAATAAAAGCATTAGTCAGAGGGCAGAAGAGGGGTTGTTGAGGTGGTTTGGTCATTTAGAGAGAATGGATCAAAGTAGAATGACATGGAAAGCATATAAATCTATAGGGGAAGGAAAGAGGGGTAGGGGTCGTCCTCGAAAGGGTTGGAAAGAGGGGGTAAAGGAGGTTTTGTGGGCGAGGGGCTTGGACTTCCAGCAAGCGTGCATGAGCGTGTTAGATAGGAGTGAATGGAGACGAATGATACTTGGGACCTGACGATCTGTTGGAGTGTGAGCAGGGTAATATTTAGTGAAGGGATTCAGGGAAACCGGTTATTTTCATATAGTCGGACTTGAGTCCTGGAAATGGGAAGTACAATGCCTGCACTTTAAAGGAGGGGTTTGGGATATTGGCAGTTTGGAGGGATATGTTGTGTATCTTTATACGTATATGCTTCTAAACTGTTGTATTCTGAGCACCTCTGCAAAAGCAGTGATAATGTGTGAGTGTGGTGAAAGTGTTGAATGATGATGAAAGTATTTTCTTTTTGGGGATTTTCTTTCTTTTTTGGGTCACCCTGCCTCGGTGGGAGACGACCGACTTGTTGAAAAAAAAAAAAAAAAAATAATAATAAAAAATATGTATAATAATAATAATACATATATAATGAATGGATACGAATGGTACTTGGGACCTGACGATCTGTTGGAGTGTGAGCAGGGTAATATTTAGTGAAGGGATTCAGGGAAACCGGTTATTTTCATATAGTCGGACTTGAGTCCTGGAAATGGGAAGTACAATGCCTGCACTTTAAAGGAGTGGTTTGGGATATTGGCAGTTTGGAGGGATATGTTGTGTATCTTTATATGTATATGCTTCTAAACTGTTGTATTCTGAGCACCTCTGCGAAAACAGTGATAATGTGTGAGTGTGGTGAATGATGATGAAAGTATTTTCTTTTTGGGGATTTTCTTTCTTTTTTGGGTCACCCTGCCTCGGTGGGAGACGGCCGACTTGTTAAAAAAAAAAAAATAAATAATAATAATGTACTACATTTTTTTTTTTTAACAAGTCGACTGTCTCCCACCGAGGCAGGGTGACCCAAAAAAGAAAGAAAATCCCTGAAAAGAAAATACTTTCATCATTCAACACTTTCACCACACTCACACATTATCACTGTTTTTGCAGAGGTGCTCAGAATACAACAGTTTAGAAGCATATACGTATAAAGATACACAACATATCCCTCCAAACTGCCAATATCCCAAACCCCTCCTTTAAAGTGCAGGCATTGTACTTCCCATTTCCAGGACTCAAGTCTGACTATATGTACTACATATAATAATTATTATTTTAATGAAAATAAGAAAAAATTTTGGAGTGAGTTAAACAAGTTAAGAAAGCCTAGGGAAAATATGGATTTGTCAGTTAAAAACAGAGTAGGGGAGTTAGTAGATGGGGAGATGGAGGTATTGGGTAGATGGCGAGAATATTTTGAGGAACTTTTAAATGTTAAGGAAGAAACAGATGCAGTAATTTCATGCACTGAAATTATAGAGGAATAAGTTTACTGAGTATACCAGGAAAAGTGTACGGTAGGGTTATAATTGAAAGAATTAGAGGTAAGACAGAATGTAGGATTGCGGATGAGCAAGGAGGTTTTAGAGTGGGTAGGGGATGTGTAGATCAGGTGTTTACATTGAAGCATATATGTGAACAGTATTTAGATAAAGATAGGGAAGTTTTTATTGCATTTATGGATTTAGAAAAGGCATATGATAGAGTGGATAGAGGAGCAATGTGGCAGATGTTGCAAGTATATGGAATAGGTGGTAAGTTATTAAATGCTGTAAAGAGTTTTTATGAGGATAGTGAGGCTCAGGTTAGGGTGTGTAGAAGAGAGGGAGACTACTTCCCGGTAAAAGTAGGTCTTAGACAGGGATGTGTAATGTCACCATGGTTGTTTAATATATTTATAGATGGGGTTGTAAAGGAAGTAAATGCTAGGGTGTTTGGGAGAGGGGTGGGATTAAATTATGGGGAATCAAATTCAAAATGGGAATTGACACAGTTACTTTTTGCTGATGATACTGTGCTTATGGGAGATTCTAAAGAAAAATTGCAAAGGTTAGTGGATGAGTTTGGGAATGTGTGTAAAGGTAGAAAGTTGAAAGTGAACATAGAAAAGAGTAAGGTGATGAGGGTGTCAAATGATTTAGATAAAGAAAAATTGGATATCAAATTGGGGAGGAGGAGTATGGAAGAAGTGAATGTTTTCAGATACTTGGGAGTTGACGTGTCGGCGGATGGATTTATGAAGGATGAGGTTAATCATAGAATTGATGAGGGAAAAAAGGTGAGTGGTGCGTTGAGGTATATGTGGAGTCAAAAAACGTTATCTATGGAGGCAAAGAAGGGAATGTATGAAAGTATAGTAGTACCAACACTCTTATATGGGTGTGAAGCTTGGGTGGTAAATGCAGCAGCGAGGAGACGGTTGGAGGCAGTGGAGATGTCCTGTTTAAGGGCAATGTGTGGTGTAAATATTATGCAGAAAATTCGGAGTGTGGAAATTAGGAGAAGGTGTGGAGTTAATAAAAGTATTAGTCAGAGGGCAGAAGAGGGGTTGTTGAGGTGGTTTGGTCATTTAGAGAGAATGGATCAAAGTAGAATGACATGGAAAGCATATAAATCTATAGGGGAAGGAAGGCGGGGTAGGGGTCGTCCTCGAAAGGGTTGGAGAGAGGGGGTAAAGGAGGTTTTGTGGGTAAGGGGCTTGGACTTCCAGCAAGCGTGCGTGAGCGTGTTAGATAGGAGTGAATGGAGACGAATGGTACTTGGGACCTGACGATCTGTTGGAGTGTGAGCAGGGTAATATTTAGTGAAGGGATTCAGGGAAACCGGTTATTTTCATATAGTCGGACTTGAGTCCTGGAAATGGGAAGTACAATGCCTGCACTTTAAAGGAGGGGTTTGGGATATTGGCAGTTTGGAGGGATATGTTGTGTATCTTTATATGTGTATGCTTCTAGACTGTTGTATTCTGAGCACCTCTGCAAAAACAGTGATAATGTGCGAGTGTGGTGAAAGTGTTGAATGATGATGAAAGTATTTTCTTTTTGGGGATTTTCTTTCTTTTTTGGGTCACCCTGCCTCGGTGGGAGACGGCCGACTTGTTGAAAAAAAAAAAAAAAAAAAAAGCAATTAATTTAAATGAGGAAAATTTACTCTGCAAATGAGCAAATCCAGTTGCGAGCAAGGTCATGGAACGGATTAAACTCGCAAGTAGAGGTTCCACTGTATTTGAAATATGATTTTTCCCTGTGGAGAACTACTGATTTCAAGATTTAGAGAACTGCAGCACCAAATGTTCATTTGGGAATGTTGCTCTCCATGTCTTTACAGTACTGTACAGAAGATCCCCAATTCAAGTTCTGCTTTTATGACATTGGTATTTTGGAACCAATTAATGATTTAGGAGCACACATTCACTCTTCTGATACATGGGAGTACTTATGGCTGTTAAGGATGTAGCAGCAAAAACTAGTGCTGGGACAATTAATAAAATTACCTCAACACACCATTCACTCTTGCCTTCTTGTGTTGTTTTCTAACAAAATCTCTGGCTTTATCTGTTTGCAAGCTGTAACCAAAACTTAATAAGACTATACGAACAGTGGAACAGTGCAGAAGTTCTACTGACCCATGCCAGGCAGGGCTAACTCATACCCAATTCCACTCACTCACATACTCCATTCAACCTATATTTAACCCCTTGACTGTCGCAACCCCCAATCCTGAGGTGTCTCCTGGTGTCGCAAAATTTAAAAATAAAAAAAAAAAAAAAATAAATTTTTTTATGAAATGATAGAGAATCTTTTCCCAATTGTAATGACACCAAAAAAACGAAATTTGATGGAAAACTGACAGAATTATGCTCTTGCGAAGTTAGCGACCTCGGCGATATTTACAAATCGGCGATTTCGCCCACATTTTTTCTATCAATTGAGTACAAGAAACTGCCCATTTGCTGATTTCAACTACCCAATAATGTGGTCAGAAATTTGCAATTTGGCCAATTTCATGAAAATTAAAAAATATGACAATCCAAAATGAACAATGCAGACATTCCTGGCTCTAAAATAATATTCTTTGTTCATCAATCATGTCTCCAGGCCCCTCTGATATTACTCTTGCTTTCTATTTTGAATATTTATTCAAACAAAAAATAGAAGACTTACTATTATGCAGACTACTGCAATACTGTAATAATTGTATAAATAACATCAACCCATTCATGACTGCATATTAGAATGGCTATTTGGACATTTATTGGACAATGACATCATTTGTTTACTTTTGAACATAGGCAAAAATCAAACATTTCCCCTACTTTGAGCTCCATTTCCAGGTTCTTTTTATAGTAAAATCAATCAAAATCACCTCTATTTCTATAATATGTTTTCCATTCTATCAAATGAGACCAAGAAAACGAGAATACAACCATAAATACTATACGAAAATAGACCACAAAGTCGGCATTTTAATTAAAAAAAATGGTCGGAGTTTTTTTTTCTCATTATGCACTGCGTGCTCCAGGATTTTTTTTATATGGTGCACACTGACCACACAGACCCATTCTCTCACACGTGGGCCTACCAGCTTTCTCCTGCTTGATTTGAAGCCGCTAGAATTTATGAGTATATATACGTCAAACACGGTACCTCGTAAGACGTATATATACGGCCGCGACAGTCAAAGGGTTAAAGATATAGAATATTTTTGTCATCTTGCCTGTCAGTACTTTGTACTAAACCATAATCTAAACATTGCTACACCCATGATTTTTTATATTAGGTGGTTTTAGCCTTAATTTTAGCTTGCCTAAAATGCTGTGCATGCAATACTTTGGGGCTTTTAATATTGTTTTATCACACATACGTTTTTTAAAAATAAAATTATTGTTATGATTATTATTATTATTATTATATGTGAGCAGCTGAAATTTGTCACCAATGAATATCATGGTATTTTCCATTGCCCACTGGAAGACTTTGTTGATATGGTAGAAACACTGAAGGAAGAACTACCGATAGTCTCATTTCTGAGGAGACATATTCCTAAGTCTGCACAGGGAATGTGTAAATGGTAGGTGAGGCATCGAGAAATTGAACATGGTAAAAGGAGAACATGGCCTATGTGCCAAACAGGAGTCATACAGATCACTATTCTCCAGGTTAAAAAAAAAAAGTTGAATACCTACATAAATGATGAGAGTTCACAATGAGAAGAGGTCTATGGTGATCAAGACAGATAGTCGAATGTAGTGGTCCTGAGCAGTGTCTGAGGCAGATACTTAAAGCAACTCAAGTGTACATGGACAGAAAAGTGATCTGAATAATTTTTACTGTCAACATAGAAGTTAGACAGTGATGCAGCTACTGTAACACTCCTAACATGGTCCATGGAACCAGAACTCAGCAATGGATGTACATGGAATAATATGAGAAAATAATAATTTTTATGCATTTTTTAAATTTTGATTACCATACTTTTGATTACATGAAATTTAATCTGAAAACTTTTAATGAAATGTCATTACAAAATGTGCACAGAAGCGTATGGAAAATTTGTGAGCATAATTCAGAGAAGTCTGCTTATGAGTACCACTTGTGAGTACAATTCAGAGCAGCTTGCCCATAATTATGAGTACCACTTGTAAGTATAATTCAGAACAGTTTGTCAATAATTATGAACACCCCTTGTGAACATAATTACAAAAAGCTTGTCCATAATTATGTGTATCTCATACTATAATGTACCATCTACAGTATATACACAGTAAGTCAATTTGTAACTTTTTAACAATACATATATGATAACATAAAAAATTATTATTGTTATATTTATCTAATAAAATGTCACTATCACATTAAATACAGTAGTTAAAACTAACATTTTATGATATAATTGTTATTAACCCTTCAACTGTGCCTGACATATTTTTAGTTTACATATGTGGGAACCAGGATCAATATATATACTGCATATATATGTATATATTATGTGTTCTAGGTAGTAGGTTGGTAAACAGCAACTGCCCAGGGAGGTACTACCGTCCTGCCAAGTGAGTGCAAAATGAAAGCCTGTAATTGTTTTATACATTCTCCATGGGGAAGTGCAAAAGAATTCTTCCTCCATAAGCCATGTGTGTCATAAGAGGCAACTAAAATGTCGGGGCCAAGGGGCTAGTAACACCTTCTCTTGTATAAATTACGTACTAAGTTTAAAAAGAGAAACTTGTGTTTTTCTTTTTGGGCCACCCCGCCTCAGTGGGATACAGCCGGTGTGTTGAAAGAAAGAAAGAAAGAAATATAGAGAGAATGGATCAAAGTAGAATGACATGGAAAGCATATAAATCTATAGGGGAAGGAAAGAGGGGTAGGGGTCGTCCTCGAAAGGGTTGGAAAGAGGGGGTAAAGGAGGTTTTGTGGGCGAGGGGCTTGGACTTCCAGCAAGCGTGCATGAGCGTGTTAGATAGGAGTGAATGGAGACGAATGATACTTGGGACCTGACGATCTGTTGGAGTGTGAGCAGGGTAATATTTAGTGAAGGGATTCAGGGAAACCGGTTATTTTCATATAGTTGGACTTGAGTCCTGGAAATGGGAAATACAATGCCTGCACTTTAAAGGAGGGGTTTGGGATATTGGCAGTTTGGAGGGATATGTTGTGTATCTTTATACGTATATGCTTCTAAGCTGTTGTATTCTGAGCACCTCTGCAAAAGCAGTGATAATGTGTGAGTGTGGTGAAAGTGTTGAATGATGATGAAAGTATTTTCTTTTTGGGGATTTTCTTTCTTTTTTGGGTCACCCTGCCTCGGTGGGAGACGACCGACTTGTTGAAAAAAAAAAAAAAAAATATATATATATATATATATATATTATATATATATATATATATTATATATATATATATATATTATATATATATATATATATTATATATATATATACTCACACACACACACACACCTACCATCCGACTTACGACCGAGTTCGGTTCCGAGAAACCGGTCGTAAGTCGAAATGGTCATAAGTCAAACTTTACTACTGAATATCAACAAAACATTTTTGTAATGACTATTTTATTGTTTTATTTTGGTATTTCATGTTTTACTTTATTTTTTATGTTGTTAGTACTGTATTTTATACTGTAAGGTTTAGGATAAACACTGTGTACAACACAAATAGTTGTTTATTTCCCAGAAATTTGGCATAAAAAACACGGTCGTAAGTTGAGTGGTCGTAAGTCGAGCAGGTCGTAAGTCGGATGGTAGGTGTATACAGTGGACCCCCGCATAACGGACGCCTTGCATAGCGGACAATCCGCATAGCGGACGCTTTGTTCGCTAAAATTTTGCCCCGCATAGTGGACAAAAACCCGCTCAGCGGCCTTCGTCCGAGACGCGTCCAATGTGCTGCCTGAGCCACGCTCACATGTTCCGCGGGTGGCATTGTTTACCAGCCAGCCTCCGCGGTAACATCCAAGCATACAATCGGAACATTTTGTATTATTACAGTGTTTTTGGTTATTTTTTTCTGGAAAATAAGTGACCATGGGCCCCAAGAAAGCTTCTAGTGCCAACCCTACAGCAATAAGGGTGAGAATTACTATGGAGATGAAGAAAAAGATCATTGATAAGTATGAAAGTGGAGTGCGTGTCTCCGAGCTGGCCAGGTTGTATAATAAACCCCAATCAACCATTGCTACTATTGGTGGTACAGCTGCTGCTGCTGCTGTAACACTGTCAGCTGCTGCTGTAGCACTGTCAGCTGCTGCTGCTGTAGCACTGTTAGCTGCTGCTGCTGCTGCTGTAGCACCGTTGTTGGTGTGGCTTATTGAGAATACCAAGAAACAATTAACCCCAGAGGGTTAGCCACCCAGGATAACCCAAAAAAGTCAGTGTCATCGAAGACTGTCTAACTTATTTCCATTGAGGTCCTTAATCTTGTCTCCCAGGATGCAACCCACACCAGTCGACTAACACCCAGGTGAACAGGGAAAAATGCCTGGAACTAGTGCTCATATTGGTGAATTTAAAGCCAGCAGAGGTTGGTTTGAGGCATTTAAGAATCGTAGTGGCATACACAGTGTGATAAGGCCTGTTCTGGAAGAAAATGCCAAACAGGACCTACAGTACTCAGGAGGAAAAGGCACTCCCAGGACACAGTGTCTCATCAGTCATTGCTGCATCTTCAATAAAGGTAAGTGTCATTTATTCTTCATTTAGTAGAGTAGTACATGCACAATATATATTGTGCATGTACTACTCTACTATTGTGCATGTATCCTTCTCTTTGTGTGTAGGAAAATGTATATTTCATGTGGTAAAATTTTTTTTTTCAGACATTTGGGTGTCTTGCACGGATTAATTTGATTTCCATTATTTCTTATGGGGAAAATTCATTCGCATAACAATAATTTCGCATAACAATGAGCTCTCAGGAACGGATTAATATCGTTATGCGTAGGTCCACTGTACTTTCATCATCATTCAACACTTTGACCTCACTCACACATAATCACTGTTTTTGCAGAGGTGCTCAGAATACAACAGTTTAGAAGCATATATGTATAAAGATACACAACATATCCTTCCAAATTGCCAATATCCCAAACCCCTCCTTTAAAGTGCAGGCGTTGTACAGTGGACCCCCGCATAACGATCACCTCCGAATGCGACCAATTATGTAAGTGTATTTATGTAAGTGCGTTTGTACGTGTATGTTTGGGGGTCTGAAATGGACTAATCTACTTCACAATATTCCTTATGGGAACAAATTCGGTCAGTACTGGCACCTGAACATACTTCTGGAGTGAAAAAATATCGTTAACTGGGGTCCACTGTACTTCTCATTTCCAGGACTCGAGTCCGGCTATATAAAAATAACCGGTTTCCATGAATCCCTTCACGAAATATTACCCTGCTCATGCTCCAACAGCTCGTCATGTCCCAAATACCATTTGTCTCCATTCACTCCTATCTAACACACTCACGCACGGTTGCTGGAAGTCCAAGCCCCTCGCCCACAAAACCTCCTTTACCCCCTCCCTCCAACCTTTTCGAGTCCCCTACCCTGCCTTCCTTCCCCTACAGATTTATATGCTCTCCACGTCATTCTACTTTGATCCATTCTCTCTAAATGACCAAACCACCTCAACAATCCCTCTTCAGCTCTCTGACTAATACTTTAATTAACTCCACACCTTCTCCTAATTTCCACACACTGAATTTTCTGCATAATATTCAGACCACACATTGCCCTTAGACAGGACATCTCCACTGCTTCCAACCACCTCCTCGCTGCAGCATGTACAACCCAAGCTTCACACCCATACAAGAGTGTTGGTACTACTATACTTTCATACATTCCCTTCTTTGCCTCCATAGATAACATTTTTTGTCTCCACATATACCTCAATGCACCATTCACTTTTTTTTCTTCATCAATTCTATGATTAACCTCATCCTTCATAAATCCATCTGCTGACACATCAACTCCCAAATATCTGAAAATATTCACTTCTTCCATACTACTCCTCCCCAATTTGATGTCCAATTTTTCTTTATCTAAATCATTTGATACCCTCATCACCTTACTCTTTTCTATGTTCACTTTCAATTTTCTACCTTTACACACACTCCCAAACTCGTCTACTAACCTTTGCAGTTTTTCTTTAGAATCTCCCATAAGCACAGTATCATCAGCAGAAAGTAACTATGTCAATTCCCATTTTGTATTTGATTCCCCATAATTTAATCCCACCCCTCTCCCAAACACCCTAGCATTTACTTCTTTTACAACCCCATCTATAAATATATTAACCATGGTGACATTACACATTCTTGTACAAGACCTACTTTTACCGGGAAGTAGTCTCCCTCTCTTCTACACACCCTAACCTGAGACTCACTATCCTCATAAAAACTCTTTACAGCATTTAGTAACTTACCACCTATTCCATATACTTGTAACATTTGCTACATTGCTCCCCTATCCACTCTATCATATGCCTTTTCTAAATTTCCTAGGTAGTAGATTGGTAGACAGCAACCACCAAGGGAGGTACTACCGTCCTGCCAAGTGAGTGTAAAATGGAAGCCTGTAATTGTTTTACATGATGGTAGGATTGCTGTTGTCTTTTTTTTTGTCTCATACGCATGCAAGATTTCAGGTACATCTTGCTACTTCTACTTACACTTAGGTCACACTGCACATACATGTTTTTTTTTTTTTTCAACAAGTCGGCCGTCTCCCACCGAGGCAGGGTGACCCAAAAAAGAAAGAAAATCCCCGAAAAGAAAATACTTTCATCATCATTCAACACTTTCACCACACTCACACATTATCACTACTTTTGCAGAGGTGCTCAGAATACAACAGTTTAGAAGCATATACATATAAAGATACACAACATATCCCTCCAAACTGCCAATATCCCAAACCCCTCCTTTAAAGTGCAGGCATTGTTCTTCCCATTTCCAGGACTCAAGTCCGACTATATGAAAATAACCGGTTTCCTGAATCCCTTCACTAAATATTACCCTGCTCACACTCCAACAGATCATCAGGTCCCAAGTATCATTTGTCTCCATTCACTCCTATCTAACATGCTCATGCATGCTTGCTGGAAGTCCAAGCCCCTTGCCCACAAAACCTCCTTTACCCCCTCTTTCCAACCCTTTTGAGGATGACCCCTACCCCTCCTTCCTTCCCCTATAGATTTATATGCTTTCCATGTCATTCTACTTTGATCCATTCTCTCTAAATGACCAAACCACCTCAACAACCCCTCTTTTGCCCTCTGACTAATGCTTTTATTAACTCCACACCTTCTCCTAATTTCCACACTCCGAATTTTCTGCATAATATTTACACCACACATTGCCCTTAAACAGGACATCTCCACTGCCTCCAACCATCTCCTCGCTGCTGCATTTACCACCCAAGCTTCACATCCATATAAGAGTGTTGGTACTACTAAACTTTCATACATTCCCTTCTTTGCCTCCATAGATAACGTTTTTTGACTCCACATATACCTCAATGCACCACTCACCTTTTTTCCCTCATCAATTCATGTACAAGCATATATATACACACCCCTCTGGGTTTTCTTCTATTTTCTTTCTAGTTCTTGTTCTTGTCTATTTCCTCTTATCTCCATGGGGAAGTGGAACAGAATTCTTCCTCCATAAGCCATGCGTGTCATAAGAGGCAACTAAAATGCCAGGAGCAAGGGGCTAGTAACCCCTTCTGCTGCATAAATTACTAAATTTAAAAAGAGAAACTTTTGTTTTTCTTTTTGGGCCACCCTGCCTTGGTGGGATACGGCCGGTTTGTTGAAAAAAAAAAAAAAACATATATACAGTGGACCCCCGACTTTCGATATTAATTCATTCCAGAAGTCTGTTTGGGTGCCGTTACCGAACGAATTTGTTCCCATAAGGAATATTGTAAATTAGATTAGTCTGTTTCAGATCCCCAAAAATACATGTACAAAAGCACTTACAAAAATACACTTACAGAATTGTTCGAGTTGGGAGCTGATCGTAAGGCGGGGGTCCACTGTATATAATTTTTTTTTTCAACAAGTCGGCCGTCTCCCACCTAGGCAGGGTGACACAAAAAGAAAGAAAATCCCCAAAAAGAAAATACTTTCATCATCATTCAACACTTTCACCTCACTCACACATAATCACTGTTTTTGCAGGTACGTCTTGCTACTTCTACTTACACTTAGGTCACACTACACATACATGTACAAGCATATATATACACACACCCCTCTGGGTTTTCTTCTATTTTCTTTCTAGTTCTTGTTCTTGTTTATTTCCTCTTATCTCTATAGGGAAGTGGAACAGAATTCTTCCTCCATAAGCCATGTGTGTTGTAAGACACGGCTAAAATGCCAGGAGCAAGGGCCAAATAACCCCTTCTCCTGTATAAATTACTAAATTTAAAGAGAAACTTTCGTTTTTCTTTTTGGGCCACCCTGCCTTGGTTTGGATACGGCTGGTTTGTTGAAAAAAAAAAAATTACATATTTATATATTCTCCATGGGGAAGTGGAAAAGAATTCTTCCTCCATAAGCCATGTGTGTCATAAGATGCAACTAAAATGCCGGGAGCAAGGGGCCAATAACCCCTTCTCGTGTATAAATTACTAAATTTAAAAAGAAAAACTTCTGTTTTTCTTTTTAGGTCACCCTGCCTTGGTGGGATACAGCTGGTTCACTGAAAAAAAAAAATATACGTGTGTGTGTGTGCACGAGGTATGCGTGTATGTGCATACATTTTTTTTTTAACAAGTTGGCCGTCTCCCACCGAAGCAGGGTGACCCAAAAAGAAAGAAAATCCCCAAAAAGAAAATAATTTCATCATCATTCAACACTTTCACCTCTCTCACACATAATCACTGTTTTTGCAGAGGTGCTCAGAATACAACAGTTTAGAAGCATATACGTATAAAGATACACATACATACATACATACATAAGTAAAATGGCTGACTTACCACAGTGAAAACCATTTCAAGCAATAACCAATATGTGCATATTATAATGTTAAAAATATAGGTGCTTGATAATTGTACAGACACACAAACATAAATGATTTGAAATCACTAATGAAGTGTGCTTTTTTAAATCTGGTGAAACAACTAATTTAAAATTATTTTTAGCAAGGCAGAACCAGCATTATTATGCCATATGACATGACACCATTCAGCTAGAACAAGCAATGTATGAATTAACTGTTACCATCAAGAGGTATCACCTGAGCTCCAGCTTCATGTATCAAGTGAACAGGATCCCAAGACTGGAACATTTCCATAAGGAAATGTCCTAAGTGTGTTCATGTGTCTTTAACCACAAAAGTGTCATTCTATAATGTTATTTTTGTAAGTAAATTAAGTTTGTGATAGTCTATAATGCTAGAAGGTATCAAACCATGGAATGGGTAGGGTCTGAACCTATGGCGAGCCAGTCGTAAAACTAGCCTGGAGTTTTACGACTCACCATGGGTTCAAACTCCACCTGTTCCGTGGTTTGTTTACAATCGTGTATGTACAGTTACGTAAGCCTAAAAGCTATGTAACCGCCTACCTTGGAGATGTCATCACAGAAATCTTCCAAACAGAGTTGAAGGGTTAAACATCACTATGATAATCCAGTAAATGTAATTAGTTAGGTAATTACATCATATACCTTATACTACTTCCACTCTATATTAGGAACAAGTTGCTCTGCGGTAGTTGGAGAAGGAGTAAGGCAAGTCTCTGCTTTCTTATCCTCAGGGATAACCTCTCTAGGAACTTCAGCATCACAAAAGTCTCTCTTATTTTCTTCTTTAACAAGTGTGTCCTGCAAATTACTAACATTTTCATCAGTACTTTCTTTACATGGTTCCTGCATATTAAAAGGTGAATCTACCTTGTCAATTACCTCTGTAACATTCTCCTCTCTGTTGACATTTTCTCCACTACCTTGCAGATTTGGTGAACTTTCTCTCTCTTCTACATCCTGCCGATTCACAGAAATGGTAGAATCTACCATCACATTATTATCGTCTTTGGAATCTACCATTACAGTATCTTCATTTGAGTCTACCATTACATTATCTTCACCTGAATCTATCATTGCATTATCTTCATTGGAATCTATCATTGAATTATCTTCACCCAAATCTACAATTACATTATCTACACTTGACTCTACCATTACAATATCATTTGAATCTACTTTTGCAGCATTTTTGGTTAAATCTATTATATTATCTACACTGGAATCTACCATTACATTATCTTTGGTTAAATCTGTCATTACATTATCTACCTTTGAATCTACTTGTACATTATCTACACCCAAGTCTACCTTTACAATATCTACACTTGAATCTACCTTTACATTATCAACACCTGAATATAACATTACATTACTTTCACCTAAATCTACCATAACATTATCCATGCCTGAATCTACATTTACATTATCTAAGCTTGAGTCAACACTCCCAAAATCTGCTTGCCACCATCCATCCTTAAATATATAGCCCTTTGACTGTTTTACGACGTATAAATCCATTGTGCGTCTTACGAGCCAATGTTTCTGACGTATATATACTCAATAATTCTAGCGGCTTCAAATCAAGCGGGAGAAAGCTGGTAGGCCCACATGTGAGAGAATGGGTCTGTGTGGTCAGTGTGCACCACATAAAAAAAATCCTGCAGCACACATTGCGTAATGAGAAAAAAAAAACTGATCGTTTTTTTGGAATAAAACGCCGACTTTGAGGTGTATTTTCATATAGTATTTATCGTTGTATTTGCGTTTTCATGGTCTTAGGTGATAAAATGGAAAGCATATTACAGAAATAGAGATGATTTTCATTACTTTGATGATGAAAACGACCTTGAAACTGAGCTCAAAGTAGCGGAAATGTTCGATTTTTACCAATGTTCAGGAGTAAATAAATCACACCACACGTCCAATACACGTCAACTGGGGAGTCTAATATTCTTTCACTAGTGCACTGATATTATTTATACCATTTTTACAATAATGCAGTAGTCTGCATAACAGTAAATTTTGTATTTTTTTGTATGAATAAAAAATCAAAATAGAAAGAAATAATAATATAAGAGGGGCCTAGAGATGTGACTAATGAACAGAGCATATGTTATTTTAGTGCCACGAATGTCTACCTTGTTTATTCTGGACCCTATTTTGAAATTGGCATCTTTTTTAGTTTGCGTGAAATTGGCCAAATTGCCAATTTCTGACCACTATATTGGGTAGTTCAAATTAGTAAATGGGAGGTTTCTTGTACTCAGCTGATAGATAAAATGGAGTTCTAAAGAAATAGCTATGAGTTTGGTCAACTGGAACAATGGAATTGGTTGAAAATAGGGCTCAAAGTCGGCGAAATCGCCGATACGCATATGTCGCCGAGACCGCTAACTTCGCGGGAGCATAATTCCATGAGTTTTCGACCAAATTTCGAACTTTTGGTGTCATTACCATCAGGAAAAGATTCTCTATCATTTCATAAGAAAAAATAATTTTTTTTTTCAAAAATTGAGCGACATAGAATGACAGTTTCAGAAAGGGGCCTGAAACAGTCAAAGGGTTAAACTGTCGAAACGTAGATCTACGTTCACTTGTGTGGCGCTCCGAATATTTTGAAAAATAAAAAAAAATATTTTTTTTTCTTTTAAAATGAAGAGCACATTTTTCTACACGTTATATGATTAAAAAAAATTTAGGGTCAGTACCTACCAAGATACAAGACCGTGAAATTGGCTCTGGATGCTCACCTCACGGTAACATTGACTCCTGCCGCTTGCAGAAGTATTGCCGATATACCTTTTTTTTCTTGTTTTTATTTTAATTTATATATTTTTTATGTTCTGATAATTACAATTTATAATAGTTCTTGTGATTTCATAGCCAATCTTTGTTCTGACACTAATATTAGGTACTGAAATAGTGCTCAAATAGTCACAATCACATTGACAGGTGAACATTTACACCTGCCTGGGTTATTTACTATTGTCTAGAAATATATATAAAGTATTTATAGGTCCCAGCAATGTTTTAGATACCCTGGCGTATACCTTGAAGCATGGTGTTATGAAAGGCATCCCTATATGTACTGTTGACAGCCCAGTGACATTTGATAAATGCCCACTGCTCCAGCTAACCCTCACTGCATTTGTTATCACTGTTACACACAAACATGTCTTGTCTCTGTCTATCTATCTGTCTATCTTCCTGTCTACCTATCCATCTGCCTGTCTGTCTGTCTCTGCTTATTTTTCTGTCTGCCTGGAGTATACATATATGAAACTCCTTGAAGAATGGTGTTATGACAACTGTTATCAGCTCAGAGACATTCGATAAACGGGAGTACGGGGAACCCTGGCTAAATTTGTTTTCACTGATACACACAAACATGTTTGTCCATCTGTCTATCTGTCTGTCTATATTTGCCTGGAATTTTTGGGTTATTCTAGGTAATAACTGTACTTGTGTACATGTGAGACAGAGATATAGATAGACAGAGATATAGACAGACAGAGATACAGATAGACAGAGTTATAGATAGACAGAGACATAGACAGAGATATAGACAGATAGAGATATAGACAGAGACCGCCAAAGCAAGCCGACCAGCCTGACGAATACGTAAGAATACATAAGAAAAAGAAGGAACATTGCAGTAGGCCTACTGGCCCATGCAAGGCCCTTTCAGGGTCCAAGGCCAAAATCTGAAGTCACGCACCAGTGTCCAAGAAATTTTGAAAAAAAAAAAAATTATTTTTTCTTACAGAATTAAAGAGCATATTTTTGTGAAGGTAATAAAACAAAAAAAATTAGAATCTGATCAGTACTTACCGAGATACAGTGCCAAGAAGTTTGTAGAAAATGATGTGGTGGCGGCAACATCGACGAATTCCACATACGCGTATTATATTATTTTGTTGTTTTAGTTGTTTTTTCTTTTCTTTTCCAATTTTTTTCTATTCCTACTAACATTTGGGGCCTGAGAGACCAATACTGTATATAATTTATATATATAAACTCACTGTATTGAACACAATAACCGCACTAAAGTTATTATCATATTATTGTTTACCACTGTTGTTTATTACAATAAACATGCACAAATATTGTATAATACTAATGTTCTATCATATATTTACATATTTACAATCACTGGACATGGTTTTAGAACTGCTGGAGCTTGTGGAACTCCTTGAAACAAGGCACCATGCACAGAGGCACCTTACATTCCTCACACATAAACCGAGTGTCTTTGCGTCTTTGTTGCCGTCGTTTTGTTTGTGCACAGACAATGCATCTCTTCTGAGCAAATTTCTTTTGAGTTGAAGGAAGCTGTATTATGAAATGATCACCTTCTCTTCTCAAACGCTTGGGTATATTGTGATGAATTCGAGGACCATGTTGTATTGCAGGTGTTGTTACCTGGTACTTCATTATGAGTTGTCTGACAACAGACAAACAAAATTCACCATACGGTGGTCTGTTACCAGTCTTTATTTGGTACATATTATATGCATTCAGCATTGAAATGTCCATGAGATGGAAGAAAAGTTTCATGTACCACTTGTAACTCTTACGAACACAGTCAACAAAACCAATCTGCATGTCACACTTGTCAACCAAGCGCATGTTTTGTGTATAATCAATCACTGTCACTGGTTTTCGAATACGTTCATTAGTCACTCGATCAACTTTGCCACTGTCTTGCATTTCATTACGGTGAATGGTTGTCAACAATGTGACATCTCGTTTGTCATGCCACCGTAATGCCATGATGTCATTGGCAGTAAACACCTGCACGTCATCACCACGAACACCTGCGTTGAGCCTGGGCATATGTTTACGATTAGAACGCACTGTGCCACACACATCTGTCTTGTTCACTCGCATGAAATCACTGAGTAATGGGCTTGTGTACCAGTTATCGGTATATAATGTATGGCCCTTACCAAGATAAGGTGCCATCATGTTTCTCACTACGTCACCTGATATACCCAATAACATCTTGGTATCTTTCAATGTTTTACTACCCGTGTATACAACAATATCCAACACCAGGCCACTGTCACAATCACAGAGTACAAACAATTTTATACCAAAGCGGTTCCTCTTGCTCGGTATATACTGCTTGAATGACAGTCTACCTTTGAACAAAATCAAAGACTCGTCAATTACAAGATTCTTGAATGGATAAAAGTATATCCTGAACTTTTGTTTGAGATACATGAAAACATTTCTAATCTTGTATAACCTGTCACTTCTGTCAGGCCTGGTTTTGTCAGAGAAGTGCAACATACGTAACAGTAAGATAAACCTGTTCACTGGTATTATTTCACTGAAGGATGGGGTACAAATTAGCCGATCTGTGGACCAGTATGCTTTTATATTATGCTTATAGACGTGAGGCATAAGCATTATTGTTGCAAAAAGCAAATACATTTCTGCAACAGTCGTCTCTTTCCACCTGTGTAGTCTTGACTGTGGTGATAAGATCGTATTTGCCATGGTGTACTGAAAATACTTATTACTTTCCCTGACAATAATTTCCATCAATGGCTGGTCAAAGAATAATTCAAAGAATTCCAGTTCATTGGCCGTGGTTCCAAGGGGACAGGTAGGTAGAATTCCACTTTGCGAGTCATCAAAGTGGTGAGGGCTGGGAACAAAATTGGGATTTTGCTGCCAATCCCAGATACGGTTTGCTGGTGGATACTGGACATCATAGGCTGGTTGTACGGGTGGTTGTGGCGGGCTGGTGGGTGACGCTCCGCTTTGTCCTTGAACTGACGAGTCAGCAGCGTGGGTTCCCGCGTGGCACAGCGAGTCACGCATGGCGGTGCCACTACCACCACCAGCCCCACTAACACCATCCACTGATGTCTGTGGCCCATCCATGCCAAGTGTAGCCACATCATCCTCACTATCACTACCTAAAACGGGTGTAGGGCCACGGGATGTACTCCGGGATGTACTCCGGGATGTACTCCGTCCCCTGGGCACAGCATAGGGTACACTACCCGAGCGCATGCGGCGGCGAACATACCGACGCTTCACTGGTGAATATGTTTCCTCACTATCACTACTCGAATGATCGTCGAGCGCAATAAAATCACAATCCACGTCAGAATCATCGTCATTACTGAAGTCAGAGGCCAGGCCACGGGAAAATATTAGTTTTCTCTTACGTTTAGGAACACCCGACCGTGAGTCACGAGTGCCCACACCAGAGGTAGAAGGTCGAGGATCGTCGGGGTTTTCTGCACTATTATCGATATCCTGGTCATTATTTTCGGTCACTAACTTATCAAAGCCGTAGAATTCGTCTTCATTTCCACTTCCATCAGTGTCAGAACTATCAGACAGGAAGAGGAGAGTCCCAATTTTCCGGGGAGTGAGAGCTGACTTGCGACGAGACATGGTGAACAAGGGTGACTGAGCCGGCGTTCCCACAATGCTATGCAGGCGCCTAGATTTTTTGTTTACGGCGCACACCCACGGCGCAGACCCATTCTCTCATATGTAGGCCTATGAGCGCTTTCGCGCTAAATTTGACGGCGCTAGAATTTTGGCGTAGATCTACGGTTTGGACACTCACCGACCAGCCGTAGATCTACGGGACGGACCCTGAAAGGGTTAAGTCCAAGATTAAATATTAAAGTAATATTTATATTATTTTCCTTTTTTTTTTCTCAACATGTCGGTCATCTCCCACCGAGGCAGGGTGACCCAAAAAGAAAGAAAATCCCCAAAAATAAAATACTTTCATTATCATTCAATACTTTCACCTCACTCATACATAATCACTGTCTTTGCATAGGTGCTCAGATACGACAGTTTAAAAGTCAACCTCCAAACTGAACATTAAAATGGTATAAAATGCCGACAGGTTGTTAGGTAAGACACATATGCAACAGTTAGGCAACTTTATTTCGAAACGTTTCGCCTACACAGTAGGCTTCTTCAGTCAAGTACAGAAAAGTTGATAGAAGCAGAAGAGACTTGAAGACGATGTAATCAGTCCATCACCCTTAAAGTTTTGAGGTGGTCAGTCCCTCAGTCTGGAGAAGAGCATTGTTCTAAAGTCTGAATCAGTATGGAGTTGAAGTGACAGGATGGAGCCTTATATAGCGCCAGGAGGTGAGACGTAGGCCACTAGTAGTGTGATCATTTAAAGATACCTAACTGTTGCATATGTGTCTTACCTAACAACCTGTCGGCATTTTATACCATTTTAATGTTCAATCTGTCAGACACTGCAACACAAGGGTATCTTGGTACAGACCTGAAATCAACTTCGACAACCTCTACTAGTGAGAACGGCTGGATTTGAGAGGGACCTGACCTCCCAACATCTGCGTTCTACTAGTGGCCTACGTCTCACCTCCTGGCGCTATATAAGGCTCCATCCTGTCACTTCAGCTCCATATTGATTCAGACTTTAGAACAATGCTCTTCTCCAGACTGAGGGACTGACCACCTCAAAACTTTAAGGGTGATGGACTGATTACATCGTCTTCAAGTCTCTTCTGCTTCTATCAACTTTTCTGTACTCGACTGAAGAAGCCTACTGTGTAGGCGAAACGTTTCGAAATAAAGATACCTAACTGTTGCATATGTGTCTTACCTAACAACCTCCAAACTGCCAAAATCCCAAACCCCTCCTTTAAAGTGCAGGCACTGTACTTCCCATTTCCAGGACTCAAGTCTGGCTAACCAGTTTCCCTGAATCCCTTTACAAAATATTACCCTGCTCACACTCCAACACCTTGTCAGGTCCCAAAAACCATTCGTCTCCAATCACTCCTATCTAACACACTCATACATGCTTGCTGGAAGTGCAAGCCCCCTCACCCAGAAAACGAGCTGTTGGAATGTGAGCAGGGTAATATTTTGTGAAGGGATTCAGGGAAACTGGTTATTTTTATATAGCCAGACTTGAGTCCTGGGAATGGGAAGTACAATGCCTGCACTTTAAAGGAAGGGTTTGGGATATTGGCAGTTTGGAGGGATATGTTGTATATCTTTATACATATATATGCTTCTAAACTGTTGTGTGCTAGGCACCTCTGTAAAAACAGTGATTATGTATGAGTGAGGTGAAAGTGTTGAATGATGATGAAAGTATTTTCTTTTTGGGGATTTTCTTTCTTTTTGGATCACCCTCCCTCGGTGGGAGACGGCCAACTTGTTAAAAAAAAAAAAAAAAAAAATATGGCATGTGAGCATGATGTAAAGGCTTACAGAACTATCAAGTTTTGATAATTACCAGTAAATTTAGAACATTGGTTTTTATCTTTAATAGTGCTGGGTTAATACAAAAAACTTAAACTCTGAAGACACTCTATTGTAATTTTTAACACTGTCACTCACTCTAGCTGCCTTTCTAGAAAGCACACACAGTTCTTACAAAATTAGTTAAAAAAAAATTTCATATAATTTGAAAGGTCACTGGTCACAAAGAGTATTTCAGGAAGACTAAAACATTAATTGAAAACTATTTGACAATATGTAGCTGAATAGTTGAAGTTAAACCATTCACCTCCACTCCCTTCAAACTAACATACTAACAATTGATTATTAGTGGTAAAATACAGTATGTACTGACAGTATGTTAGGTAAGTGGACACATGTGCAACTAATAAGTCATTTTTTTATGTCTAAGTTTTGCTCATCAGAAACTTTGTCAAGTCAATGCAACATTGGCCACATAAAGCTCCTGGTCACCAAAACATTTGTGATAAAATGTTTTATTAGTTGTATGAGTCCATATACTTACCATACTCCTTAGACACTCCCACACAGCCCAGATTTACATGTGCTTTATAACACCTTGTATTGCTCCATTCTTTTTATATGATCAAACCATGTACAAATTACTGTATATCTTTTTTACCACTACACCCCTGTAACCAGTTTTGGTAATTCTTTTACTCTCAAAGCTTAGCCTGGGGTCAAATTTTATATCAGATTTGTTATCTTTTCAGACCACACCCTGTCTAAACACTACATTTACTTTTGTACAAACCAATGTATAACATATGAAATAACCATGACAATCTCACACATCTTTGTTAAAGACCTGCTCTTACTGGAAACCACAGCCATTCTTTCTTTCATACTCTTCCTTCTCTCTTCTTTCATATTTACTTCTTATAATTTTCAGCACCTATCTACATTTGTTCTAGGTAGTAGGTTGGTAGACAGCAACCACCCAGGGAGGTACTACTGTCCTGCCAAGTGATTGTCAAACGAAAGCCTGTAATTGTTTTACATGATGGTAGGATTGCTGGTGTCTTTTTTTCTGTCTCATAAACATGCAAGATTTCAGGTATGTCTTGCTACTTCTACTTACACTTAGGTCACACTACACATACATGTACAAGCATATACAGTGGCCTCTTGCCTAACGAACACATTGCATAACGTTAAATCCGCCTAGCGATACACTTTAACGCAAAATTTTTGCCTCGGCTAGCGCTAAAAAACTCACTCTACACGATTCATTCGAGAAGCGTTCACGTGCGGCCTGAGCCCGCCTCACTTGTTCCGTGGGTGCCAGTGTTTACAAGCCAGCCACCGCGGTCGCTTCCAAGCATACAATCGGAACATTTCATATTATCACAGCCTTTTTAGTGATTACACCTGCAAAATAAGTCACCATGGACCCCAAGAAAGCTTCTAGTGCCAACCCTACAGCAAAAAGAGTGAGAATTACTATGGATATGAAGAAAGAGATCATTGCTAAGTATGAAAGTGGAGTGCCTGTCTCCGAGCTGGCCAGGTTGTACACAAAACCCCAATCAACCATCACTACTATTGTGGCCAAGAAAACGGCAATCAAGGAAGCTGTTCTTGCCAAAGGTGCAACTTTGTTTTTGAAACAGAGATCGCAAGTGATAGAAGATGTTGAGAGACTGTTATTGGTATGGATAAACGAAAAACAGATAGCAGGAGATAGCATCTCTCAAGCGATCATATGTGAAAAGGCTAGGAAGTTGCATGACGATTTAGTTAGAAAAATGCCTGCAACTAGTGGTGATGTGAGTGAATTTAAGGCCAGCAAAGGTTGGTTTGAGAGATCTAAGAATCGTAGTGGCATACATAGTGTGATAAGGCATGGTGAGGCTGCCAGTTCGGACCACAAAGCAGCTGAAAAATATGTGCAGGAATTCAAGGAGTACATAGACAGTGAAGGACTGAAACCTGAACAAGTGTTTAACCCTTAAAAGGTCCAAACAGATCGACGTTCAAATTCGTAGCTACAAAAGTAGATCTACTTTTTTTTTACATATTTTCAAATATAACAAAAAAAAATGTAGATAAAAGTTTTTTTTACACGTTTTCAAATGTAAAACAAAAAAAGAAGATCTACATTTTTTACATACTTTCAGATGTTGAAAAAACATATATATACGTTTGGACCATTTAAGAACATAAGAAAGGAGGAACACTGCAGGAGGCCTGTTGGCCCATACTAGGCAGGTCCTTTACAATTCATCCCACTAACAAAACATTTGCCCAACCCAATTTTCAATGCCACCCAAGAAATAAGCTCTGATGTGAAAGTCCCACTCAAATCCAACCCCTCCCACTCATGTACTTATCCAACCTAAATTTGAAACTACCCAAAGTCCCAGCCTCAATAACCCAACTAGGTAGACTGTTCCACTCATCAACTACCCTATTTCCAAACCAATACTTTCCTATGTCCTTTCTAAATCTAAACTTATCTAATTTAAATCCATTACTGCGGGTTCTCTCTTGGAGAGACATCCTCAAGACCTTATTAATATCCCCTTTATTAATACCTATCTTCCACTTATACACTTCGATCATGTCTCCCCTCATTCTTCGTCTAACAAGTGAATGTAACTTAAGTTAAGGGTTAACTGTGACGAAACAGGCCTGTTTTGGAAGAAAATGCCAAACAGGACCTACATTACTGAGGAGGAAAAGGCACTCCCAGGACATAAGCCTATGAAAGACAGGCTTACTCTGTTGATGTGTGCTAATGCTAGTGGTGATTGCAAAGTGAAGCCTTTATTGGTGTATCACTCTGAAACTCGCAGAGTGTTCAGGAAAAACAATGTCCTCAAGGCTAATTTGTGTGTGCTGTGGAGGGCAAACAGTAAGGCATGGGTCACTAGGGACTTTTTCTATGACTGGTTACACCATGCATTTGCCCCCAATGTGAAAGATTACCTAATTGAAAAGAAATTAGACCTTAAGCGCCTCCTGGTATTAGACAATGCTCCTGGTCATCCTTCAGACGTGGCAGAGCGACTTTCCGCAGAAATGAGCTTCATTAAGGTCAAGTTTTTGCCTCCTAATACCACTCCTCTCCTGCAGCCCATAGACCAGCAGGTCATTTCCAACTTCAAGAAACTGTACACAAAAGCCATGTTTGAAAGGTGCTTTGTAGTGACCTCAGAAACTCGACTGACTCTAAGAGAGTTTTGGAGAGATCACTTTAGCATCCTCAATTGTGTAAACATTATAGGTAAGGCTTGGGAGGAAGTGACTAAGAGGACCTTGAACTCTGCTTGGAAGAAACTGTAGCCAGAATGTATAGACAAAAGGGATTTTGAAGGGTTTGAGGCTAACCCTGGGAATCCTATGCCAGTTGAGGAATCCATTGTGGCATTGGGGAAGTCCTTGGGGTTGGAGGTTAGTGGAGAGGATGACAATGACGAACTAACCACTGATGAGCTGCTGGATCATCTTCAACAGCAAGAGGCCAGACCTGAGGAAACTGCTCCGGAGGAGAAGATAGAGAAATTGAAGAAGTTGTCTACTTCAAAGATTAAGGAAATGTGTGCAATGTGGCTTAAAGTGCAAACCTTTTTTGATGAAAATCACCCTCACACAGCTATTGCAAGCCGTGTTGGTAACCTGTACACTGACAATGTTGTGAAACACTTTAGGAATGTCATAAAGGAACGGGAGGTACAGGCCTCTATGGACAGATATGTTGTGCGACAGAGGTCCAGTGACTCAAGCTAGTCCTAGTGGCATTAAAAGAAGAAGGGAAGTAACCCCGGAAAAGGACTTGACACCTCAGGTCCTAATGGAAGGGGATTCCCCTTCTAAACATTAACACCATCCACAGTCTCCCCTCCTCCCATCCCATCAATCATCACCAGATCTTCAATCAAGGTAAGTGTCATGTAACTATGCATGTCTTCTTCAGTTTGTGTGTATTAAAATTAATATTTCATGTGGTAAAAATTGTTTTTTGTTCATACTTTGGGGTGTCAGGAACGGATTAATTTGATTTCCATTATTTCTTATGGGGAAAATTAATTCGCCTAACGATAATTTCGCCTAACGTTGAGCTCTAAGGAACGGATTAATAGCGTTAGGCGAGGGTCCACTGTATATACACACCCCTCTGGGTTTTCTGCTATATTCTTTCTAGTTCTTGTTCTTGTTTATTTCCTCTTATCTCCATGAGGAAGTGGAGCAGAATTCTCCTCCGTAAGTCATGCGTGTTGTAAGGAGCGACTAAAATGCCGGGAGCAAGGGGCTAGTAACCCCTTCTGTATAAATTACTAAATTTGAAAAGAGAAACTTTTGTTTTTCTTTTTGGGCCACCCTGCCTCGGTGGGATACGGCCGGTTTGTTGAAAGAAGAAGAAAGATCTACATTTTTAACACTTATATAACCCCTACAAGCTTAATGCTTCCCCATGAATATAATGAGAATATTGTAACACTTGCCACATTGCTCCCCGATACATTTTGTTCTGTGCCTTTTCCAGAAGCCATAGAAATGTCTTGTTTGAGATGTGAAAATTATGCCATTTCCTTCCATGGCCTTCAGCCAACAAATAATATAAAAAAAAAAAATGATATTAGAATACAGCGTGGTTACAAGAAAAGTTACAAGACAAAGGTAAAAGTATTGTTGAGATAATCTGACAGAGTAGAAAAAACATAAGTTGATTAAGTAGGTACTGCATGTACATAAGGAGTGGATGGAAGGATGTGCAAGGGAGCCTTTGATAAAGGTTGAAGGAGGGATAAAAAACAATGAGAGGTAGTGGTCTGAACATCTAGCAAGTGTATACGTTAGATTAGTAGCGGACTGTTAGGTACCATCAATGAGCACAGATGCAACTAATTTTTTTTATTATTTATTATCACACTGGCCGATTCCCACCAAGGCAGGGTGGCCCGAAAAAGAAAAACTTTCACCATCATTCACTCCATCACTGTCTTGCCAGAAGGGTGCTTTACACTACAGTTTTTAAACTGCAACATTAACACTCCTCCTTCAGAGTGCAGGCACTGTACTTCCCATCTCCAGGACTCAAGTCCGGCCTGTCGGTTTCCCTGAACCCCTTCATAAATGTTACTTTGCTCACACTCCAACAGCACGTCAAGTATTAAAAACCATTTGTCTCCATTCACTCCTATCAAACACGCTCACGCATGCCTGCTGGAAGTCCAAGCCCCTAGCACACAAAACCTCCTTTACCCCCCTCTCTCCAACCTTTCCTAGGCCGACCCCTACCCCACCTTCCTTCCACTACAGACTGATACACTCTTGAAGTCATTCTGTTTCACTCCATTCTCTGTACATGTCCGAACCACCTCAACAACCCTTCCTCAGTCCTCTGGACAACAGTTTTGGTAATAACAGTATTTAGATAAGGCTAAAGAGGTCTTTGTGGCATTTATGGATTTGGAAAAGGCGTATGACAGGGTGGATAGGGGGGCAATGTGGCAGATGTTGCAAGTGTATGGTGTAGGAGGTAGGTTACTGAAAGCAGTGAAGAGTTTTTATGAGGATAGTGAGGCTCAAGTTAGAGTATGTAGGAAAGAGGGAAATTATTTCCCAGTAAAAGTAGGCCTTAGACAAGTAGGCCTTAGACAAGGATGTGTGATGTCACCGTGGTTGTTTAATAATTTATAGATGGGGTTGTAAGAGAAGTAAATGCGAGGGTCTTGGCAAGAGGCGTGGAGTTAAAAGATAAAGAATCACACACAAAGTGGGAGTTGTCACAGCTGCTCTTTGCTGATGACACTGTGCTCTTGGGAGATTCTGAAGAGAAGTTGCAGAGATTGGTGGATGAATTTGGTAGGGTGTGCAAAAGAAGAAAATTAAAGGTGAATACAGGAAAGAGTAAGGTTATGAGGATAACAAAAAGATTAGGTGATGAAAGATTGAATATCAGATTGGAGGGAGAGAGTATGGAGGAGGTGAATGTATTCAGATATTTGGGAGTGGACGTGTCAGCGGATGGGTCTATGAAAGATGAGGTGAATCATAGAATTGATGAGGGGAAAAGAGTGAGTGGTGCACTTAGGAGTCTGTGGAGACAAAGAACTTTGTCCTTGGAGGCAAAGAGGGGAATGTATGAGAGTATAGTTTTACCAACGCTCTTATATGGGTGTGAAGCATGGGTGATGAATGTTGCAGCGAGGAGAAGGCTGGAGGCAGTGGAGATGTCATGTCTGAGGGCAATGTGTGGTGTGAATATAATGCAGAGAATTCGTAGTTTGGAAGTTAGGAGGAGGTGCGGGATTACCAAAACTGTTGTCCAGAGGGCTGAGGAAGGGTTGTTGAGGTGGTTCGGACATGTAGAGAGAATGGAGCGAAACAGAATGACTTCAAGAGTGTATCAGTCTGTAGTGGAAGGAAGGCGGGGTAGGGGTCGGCCTAGGAAAGGTTGGAGAGAGGGGGTAAAGGAGGTTTTGTGTGCGAGGGGCTTGGACTTCCAGCAGGCATGCGTGAGCGTGTTTGATAGGAGTGAATGGAGACAAATGGTTTTTAATACTTGACGTGCTGTTGGAGTGTGAGCAAAGTAACATTTATGAAGGGGTTCAGGGAAACCGGCAGGCCGGACTTGAGTCCTGGAGATGGGAAGTACAGTGCCTGCACTCTGAAGGAGGGGTGTTAATGTTGCAGTTTAAAAACTGTAGTGTAAAGCACCCTTCTGGCAAGACAGTGATGGAGTGAATGATGGTGAAAGTTTTTCTTTTTCGGGCCACCCTGCCTTGGTGGGAATCGGCCAGTGTGATAATAAAATAAATAAATAAAATAACTCTACCATACACTTTACCAAGTATACTCAGCAGACTTATCCCCCTATAATTTTTGCACTCTCTTTTATCCCCTTTAAGTGGAAGTGAGTTGCCCATGGAATTTGATGTGCTGTTAGAGTGCAAGCAAGGTAATGTTTATGAAGGGATTCAGGAAAAAACAACAAGATAAATGGAAAGTACAATGCCTGCAATTTCAAAGTAAATTTGTGATGTTGCAGTTTGGTGGGTCAGCAATTGACCACGATTTCTATGCCATTAGGAGGAGGTACGGGATTACCAAAACTATTATTCAGAGGGCTGAGGAGGGGTTGTTGAGGTGGTTTGGACATGTAGAGAGAGTGGAACAAAATAGAATGACTTTGAGGGTGTATCAATCTGTAATGGAGGGAAGGTAGGGTAGGTGTCGGCCTAGCAAAGGTTGAAGGGAGGGGGTAAAGAAGGTTTTGTGTGCGAGGGGCTTGGACTTCCAGCAATCATGCGTGAGCATATCTGATAAGAGTGAATGGAGACAAATTGCTTATAAAACTTGACATGCTGTTGGAGTGTGAGTAAATTAACATTTATTAAGGAATTCAGGGAAACCGGCAGGCCAGACTCGAGTCCTAGAGATGGGAAGTACAGTGTCTGCACACTGAAGGAAGGGTGTTAATGTTGCAGTTTTATAACTGTAGTGTAAGCACACCTCTAGCAAGACAGTGGTGGAGTGAATGATGATGAAAGTTTTTCTTTTTTGGGCCACCCTGCCTTGGTGGGAATCAGCCGATGTGTTAATAAAAAAAAATAATAATTCTATGCCATTCTAGAGAAGCAGCCAGAGAATGAGTGAAAGTGAATAGGTTTCCTTCTGTAGGTCACTCTACCTTGGATGAAAATGACCAATGACTTACATGGTTACTTTGAATTTCATTGGCTACAATTTCCAATTCTCCATTTGTATTTGTTTAATGTGGTGTCTTAAGAAATAGAAGATAAATATGGCTCAAAAATTATATAATAATTATTAGTCTTTTAACATGCTGGCCATCTCCCACTAAGGCAGGGTGACCCCCCCCCCAAAAAAAAAAAAACTTTCTCCATTATTAGGATATCTATATATAAAAAGGTTAGAGGCCATTACAATGAAACAGGTCTTACATCCTTGCCAGTATAACTGCCATGTCCCTGACCTCGTCCACGGCCCCGTCCTCTGGGATTTCTATTTCCACGATTCCAGCCCCTCTGATGTGTCTTATCCCCACCATGACCAGTGTTCTCTTCATACTTCTGCTCATTGTGGCCTACATATGATGGAGATTTTCCCTTGCGACCTGACCCAACTCGCACAAATTTTCCTAAAAATTCAAAAACACATTAAATGCAACCTGGCATGGAATAAATGCATCTTAATGTTATTGTTGGGGAATTTTTCTTGACTTCATGGTGTTTATACTTTTAGAAGCACCTTTTACATTCAACTATTTCAGAGATTATGACAGAAAAAATTTCCTTTTATAGCAACACCAAACCAATCTTATGTTCATACTATCTGAAACAGATGGAAATGAAAATAGTTCTGAAAAATGTAAACACAAGCCATGATGCAATAGTAATATAGAAATAATCACATTAGCAGTGTGTTATTGGAATCCAAACACTGGGAGCTCAGCAAAACAGTGTGGGATTGAACATCTACAGGGTGCAGACCTACCTGCATTGACAACAGAGTGCCCCCATGCTCCTAGGTTTTTTAATTTCTCATTTCTTCATTAAAAAATAAGTGGAATGTACCTCTATAGTACAGTACAGTACTTACATTTGTACATCACAGTATATGAAAAAACTATTTTCCTCATATGTTTATATTATGACTTATGGACACTGGCTGCTTCACTGAGGAAGGAATTTGCAAATACCAAAGCTTATTTTCAGCACATTCACGAGAAAATGTAGTGCATTCACATTTCATGAAGCAAAACTGTGAATGTTAGTACCTCTGTGCCCAGATCTACCTATATGTTATAGTCTTCCATTTCATATAAAAAGAATTTATAGGAACTGTACCTAATTTTCCAATATCTTAAAAAATTCTTTTCAACAACTTGCACTCAAATTACAGGCTTCTTCTTACAAATTAGTATCTAATACAATACAATAATACATAAAATTTTATATATGTATTGCCAAGTGCTTCTCCTTCATCCTTACCGGCAGTGCTTTGATTAGTGGTTGCAACAGATATTGTGAAGGAATCTCCATGGCCTTCTATCTTGCGTTCACGAAACACGGCATCAGGGTCTAATTCAGCCATAATTTCTTCTTCATGCCTCTGAGCTAGACATTTAATACAATTTTGATATCAATTTATAAACAAACCTGTTTAAAAAACACATTAACAATTTGTTTAGTCTCAGTGTCTTATGGAATTCTGAATTAATAGCTAGGAGTATGATACTGAAGTGTTGCTCATATTAATGTTGGACCAAATTACAATCCTGAACCTTATGAAGATTTGAAAAATGATTGCCTAACATATTAAGCAATTTTATGATTTAAAATTTGTATCAGCCATGAGTGTCACTTTTTTGTAACCATGGTTGTTTAATATATTTATAGATGGGGTTGCAAAAGAAGTAAATGCTAGGGTGTTCGGGAGAGGGGTGGGATTAAATTATGGGGAATCAAATTCAAAATGGGAATTGACACAGTTACTCTTTGCTGATGATACTGTGCTTATGGGAGATTCTAAAGAAAAATTGCAAAGGTTAGTGGATGAGTTTGGGAATGCATGTGTAAAGGTTGAAAGTTGAAAGTGAACATAGAAAAGAGTAAGGTGATGAAGGTATCAAATGATTTAGATAAAGAAAAAATGGATATCAAATTGGGGAGGAGAAGTATGGAAGAAGTGAATGTTTTCAGATACTTGGGAGTTGACGTGTCGGTGGATGGATTTATGAAGGATGAGGTTAATCATAGAGTTGATGAAGCAAAAAAGGTGAGTGGTGCGTTGAGGTATATGTGGAGTCAAAAAATTTTATCTATGGAGGCAAAGAAGGGAATGTATGAAAATATAGTAGTACCAACACTCTTATATGGATGTGAAGCTTGGGTGGTAAATGCAGCAGCGAGGAGACGGTTGGAGGCAGTGGAGATGTCCTGTCTAAGGGCAATGTGTGGTGTAAATATTATGCAGAAAATTCAGAGTGTGGAAATTAGGAAAAGGTGTGGAGTTAATAAAAGTATTAGTCAGAGGGCAGAAGAGGGGTTGTTGAGGTGGTTTGGTCATTTAGAGAGAATGGATCAAAGTAGAATGACATGGAAAGCATATAAATCTATAGGGGAAGGAAGGAGGGGTAGGGGTCGTCCTCGAAAGGGTTGGAGAGAGGGGGTAAAGGAGGTTTTGTGGGCGAGGGGCTTGGACTTCCAGCAAGCGTGCGTGAGCGTGTTAGATAGGAGTGAATGGAGACGAATGGTACTTGGGACCTGACGATCTGTTGGAGTGTGAGCAGGGTAATATTTGTGAAGGGATTCAGGGAAACCGGTTACCTCTTTTATGTAAGTGTATTTATGTAAGTGCGTTTGTATATAAATGTAATCTACTTCACAATATTTCTTTTGGGAACAAATTCGGTCAGTACTGGCACCTGAACATACTTCTGGAGTGAAAAAATATCGTTAACCGGGGGTCCACTGTAGTCAGACTTGAGTCCTGGAAATGTTAACCCTTTGAGGGTTTCGGCCGTACTAGTACGGCTTACGACCCAGGGTTTTTGACGTACTAGTACGCCTAAATTCTAGCGCCCTCAAATCTAGTGGGAGAAAGCTGGTAGGCCTACATATGAAAGAATGGGTCTATGTGGTCAGTGTGCACAGTATAAAAAAAATCCTGCAGCACACAGTGCATAATGAGAAAAAAAAAACTTTGACCGTTTTTTTGGAATAAAACAGCGACTTTGCACTGTATTTTCGTATGGTATTTATTGTTGTATTCTAGTTTTCTTGGTCTCATTTTATAGAATGGAAGACATATTACAGAAATTGAGATGATTTTGACTGGTTTTACAATGAAAAGTACCTTGAAATTGAGCTCAAAGTAGCAGAAATGTTCGATTTTTACCAAAGTTCAAAAGTAAACAAATCATGCCAAGCGTCCAATACACGTCAACTGGTGAGTCTAATATTCTTTCGCAAGTGCGCCAATATTATTTATACCATTTTTTACACTAATGCAGTAGTCTGCATAACAGTAAATCTTCTATTTTTTGTGAGAATAAAAATTCAAAGTGGAAAGCAAAAGAATGTAAGAGGGGCCTTGAGACGTGACTAATGAACAGAGGAAATGTCATTTTAGTGCCAGGAATGTCTTTCTTGTTTATTCTGGACCCTATTCGGAAATTGGCATCTTTTGAAATTTGTGTGAAATTGGCAAAATTGCTAAATTCTGACCACTGTACTGGATAGTTGAAATTGGTAAATGGGTGGTTTCTTGCACTCATTCGATAGAAAAAATGGAGTTCTAGCGAAATATTCATGTTTTTTGTCGACTAGTACAGTGGAATTGGCCGAAAATGGGGCTCAAAGTGGGCAAAATCGCCGATGCGTAAACATCGCCGAGACCGCTAACTTCGCGAGAGCATAATTCCGTAAGTTTTCCATCAAATTTCATACTTTTGGTGTCATTATGACCGGGAAAATATTCTCTATCTTTTCATAAGAAAAAAATTTTTTTTTTTTTTTTTTTTTTTGAATTTCGCCGACCCTGAGAACGAGTCTCGGAGAGGGCCTGTTGACCCTCAAAGGGTTAATTTTATTTATTATCACACTGGCCGATTCCCACCAAGGCAGGGTGGCCCGAAAAAGAAAAACTTTCACCATCATTCACTCCATCACTGTCTTGCCAGAAGGGTGCTTTACACTACAGTTTTTAAACTGCAACATTAACACCCCTCCTTCAGAGTGCAGGCACTGTACTTCCCATCTCCAGGACTCAAGTCCGGCCTGCCGGTTTCCCTGAACCCCTTCATAAATGTTACTTTGCTCACACTCCAACAGCACGTCAAGTATTAAAAACCATTTGTCTCCATTCACTCCTATCAAACACGCTCACGCATGCCTGTTGGAAGTCCAAGCCCCTCGCACACAAAACCTCCTTTACCCCCTCTCTCCAACCTTTCCTAGGCCGACCCCTACCCCGCCTTCCTTCCACTACAGACTGATACACTCTTGAAGTCATTCTGTTTCGCTCCATTCTCTCTACATGTCCGAACCACCTCAACAACCCTTCCTCAGCCCTCTGGACAACAGTTTTGGTAATCCCGCACCTCCTCCTAACTTCCAAACTACGAATTCTCTGCATTATATTCACACCACACATTGCCCTCAGACATGACATCTCCACTGCCTCCAGCCTTCTCCTCACTGCAACATTCATCACCCATGCTTCACACCCATATAAGAGCGTTGGTAAAACTATACTCTCATACATTCCCCTCTTTGCCTCCAAGGACAAAGTTCTTTGTCTCCACAGACTCCTAAGTGCACCACTCACTCTTTTCCCCTCATCAATTCTATGATTCACCTCATCTTTCATAGACCCATCCGCTGACACGTCCACTCCCAAATATCTGAATACATTCACCTCCTCCATACTCTCTCCCTCCAATCTGATATTCAATCTTTCATCACCTAATCTTTTTGTTATCCTCATAACCTTACTCTTTCCTGTATTCACCTTTAATTTTCTTCTTTTGCACACCCTACCAAATTCATCCACCAATCTCTGCAACTTCTCTTCAGAATCTCCCAAGAGCACAGTGTCATCAGCAAAGAGCAGCTGTGACAACTCCCACTTTGCGTGTGATTCTTTATCTTTTAACTCCACGCCTCTTGCCAAGACCCTCGCATTTACTTCTCTTACAACCCCATCTATAAATATATTAAACAACCACGGTGACATCACACATCCTTGTCTAAGGCCTACTTTTACTGGGAAATAATTTCCCTCTTTCCTACATACTCTAACTTGAGCCTCACTATCCTCGTAAAAACTCTTCACTGCTTTCAGTAACCTACCTCCTACACCATACACTTGCAACATCTGCCACATTGCCCCCCTATCCACCCTGTCATACGCCTTTTCCAAATCCATAAATGCCACAAAGACCTCTTTAGCCTTATCTAAATACTGTTCACTTATATGTTTCACTGTAAACACCTGGTCCACACACCCCCTACCTTTCCTAAAGCCTCCTTGTTCATCTGCTATCCTATTCTCCGTCTTACTCTTAATTCTTTCAATAATAACTCTACCATACACTTTACCAGGTATACTCAGCAGACTTATCCCCCTATAATTTTTGCACTCTCTTTTATCCCCTTTGCCTTTATACAAAGGAACTATGCATGCTCTCTGCCAATCCCTAGGTACCTTACCCTCTTCCATACATTTATTAAATAATTGCACCAACCACTCCAAAACTATATCCCCACCTGCTTTTAACATTTCTATCTTTATCCCATCAATCCCGGCTGCCTTACCCCCTTTCATTTTACCTACTGCCTCACGAACTTCCCCCACACTCACAACTGGCTCTTCCTCACTCCTACAAGATGTTATTCCTCCTTGTCCTATACACGAAATCACAGCTTCCCTATCTTCATCAACATTTAACAATTCCTCAAAATATTCCCTCCATCTTCCCAATACCTCTAACTCTCCATTTAATAACTCAAAGGAGGAACACCGCAGCAGGCTTGTTGGCCAATACTAGGCAGGTCCTTCACAGATCCATCCCACTAATAGAATATTTGCCCTCATAAGAACATAAGAAATAAAGAACACCGCAACTGGCCTACTGGTCTATGCGAGGCAGCTCCAATTCTCCCCACCGGCTTAAGCCAATGCCTTGACCTAGCGAGGTGAGACACGTCGCTTAAGGGAGGAGCACTGTATCCGACCTAGTAGCTAGTCAGGTTCAACTCACACCCACCCACACCCACTCAGAAGAACATAAGAACTCAAGAAAGAAGGAACACCGCAGCAGGCCCACTGACCTACGCAAAGCAGGTCCATGTCCCCTCCCCGGATTAGCCCAATGACTTACCTAGTCAGGTTACTTCCACTTAAGGAAGGAGCACGGCATCAGACCTAGTAGCACAAGCTAGTCAGGTCCAGCTCACACCCACCCACACCCACTCATGTATTTATCTAACAAACTACACAACGTTTTAGCCTCTATAACTGTACTGGGGAGTTTGTTCCACTCATCCACAACTCTATTACCAAACCAGTGCTTTCCTATATCCTTCCTGAATCTGAATTTTTCCAACTTGAAACCATTGCTGCGAGTCCTGTCTTGGCCGGAAATTTTCAGCACGCTATTTACATCCCCTTTATTTATTCCTGTTTTCCATTTATACACCTCGATCATATCCCCCCTAATTCTACGCCTTTCGAGAGAGTGCAGATTCAGGGCCCTCAGTCTATCCTCATAGGGAAGATTTCTGATACATGGGATCAACTTTGTCATCCTCCTCTGTACGTTTTCCAGTGCATTTATATCCATTCTGTAATACGGTGACCAGAACTGAGCAGCATAATCTAAATGAGGCCTAACCAAGGATATATAGAGTTGAAGAACAACCTGAGGACTTCTATTATTTATACTTCTAGATATGAAACCAAGGATTCTGTTAGCTTTATTGCGAACACTAATGCACTGTTGTCTTGGTTTTAGATTACTGCTAACTAGAACTCCTAAATCCTTTTTGCAATCAGTAGTATTAAGATCTACATTATTTAGTTTATATGTGGCATGGTTATTTTCCTGTCCAACATTTAGAACTTTGCATTTGTCTATATTAAACTGCATCTGCCACTTCTCCGACCATTGCATCAGTCTATTCAAATCATCCTGGAGTGCTCTAGTGTCCTCATTAGAACGAATTGGAAGGCCTATTTTGGTGTCATCAGCAAATTTGCGTATGTTGCTATTTATTCCCTCATCTATGTCATTTATGTAAATTGTGAATAACAACAGGCCCAACACTGACCCCTGCGGAACACTGCTTGTGACGTGCCCCCATTCTGATTTCTCCCCATTTACGCAAACTCTCTGCTGCCTATTTGTCAGCCATGCCTCTATCCAGGAAAAAATTTCTACTCCTGTTCCGTGTGCCTTAAGTTTCCTCAATAGCCTCTGATGTGTAACTCTATTGAAAGCCTTACTGAAGTCCATATACACAATATCATGTTCAATACCATGATCTACTTCCTCAAATACCTTAGTGAAGAAAGTTAGTAAATTCCTAAGACAGGAACACCCCTTTGAAAAACCATGTTAAGATTCATTATCCAATTTATGCCTATCAAGATGGCTACAAATTGCTTTGGCAATTATTGATTCCATAAGTTTTCCCATTATGGAGGTGAGACTTATTCGTCTATAGTTCAAAGCTAAGGACCTGCCACCTGCCTTGTAAATAGGTATTTCATTTGCCATTTTCCACTTATCAGGCACAATACCAGTTAGCAGTGATATGTTGAAAAGATCTGCCAAAGGTATGCTAAGTTCCTATTTACATTCCTTTAACACCCTAGCAGACAGTTCATCAGGGCCTGGGGATTTGTTAGGTTTTAATTTCTCAATTTGTCTGAGGACCATGTTACTAGTTACTTCTTTACCCTTTGACTGTTTTGGTCGTATATATACGTCTTACAAGCCAGTGTTTCGGACGTATTGATACGCATAAATTCTAGTGGCTTCAAATCAAGCAAGAGAAAGCTGGTAGGCCCACATGTGAGAGAATGGGTCTGTGTGGTCAGCATGCACCACATAAAAAAATCCTGCAGCACGTAGTGCATAATGAGAAAAAAAAAACGACCGTTTTTTTGGATTGAAACACTGACTTTGAGGTGTATTTTCGTATAGTATTTATCGTTGTACAGTGGACCCTCGACCAGCGATGGCATCATATAACGTTAAATCCGACTAGCGATACTTTTAACGCAAAAATTTTGCCTCGACTAGCGCTAAAAAACTCGACCGATGCGATTCGTTCCATTCGAGACTCGTCCACGTGTGGCCTGCGTGGTGTTTACAAGCCACCCACTGCGGTCACATCCAAACATACAATCGGAACGTTTCATATTATCACAGCGTTATTAGTGATTGCACCTGCAAAATAAGTCACCATGGGCCCCAAGAAAGCTTCTAGTGCCATCCCTGTGATAAAAAGGGTGAGAATTAGTATGGAAATTAAGAAAGATTTTGAAGGGTTTGGGGCTAACCCTGAGATGCCTATGCCAGTTGTGGAATCCATTGTGCCTACTTCAAAGATTAAGGAAATGTGTGCAAAGTGGGTTGAACTGCAAACCTTTATGGATGAAAATCACCCTAACACAGCTATTGCAAGCCGTGCTGGTGACTATTACAATGACAATGTTGTGGCCCATTTTAGACAAATCATAAAGGAACGGGAGGTACAGAGCTCTATGGACAGATATGTTGTGCGACAGAGGTCCAGTGACTCTCAAGCTGGTCCTAGTGGCATTAAAAGAAGGGAAGTAACCCCGGAAAAGGACTTGACACCTCAAGTCCTAATGGAAGGGGATTCCCCTTCTAAACACTAACACCATCCACACTCTCCCCTCCTCCCATCCCATCAATCATCACCAGATCTTCAATAAAGGTAAGTGTCATGTAATTGTACATGTCTTCTTCAGTTTGTGTGTATTAAAATTAATATTTCATGTGGTAAAAATTTTTTTTTTCAATACTTTGGGGTGTCAGGAACGGATTAATTTGATTTCCATTATTTCTTATGGGGAAAATTAACTCGACTAACAATAATTTCGACTAACGATGAGCTCTCAGGAACGGATTAATATCGTTGGTCGAGAGCCCACTGTATTCTCACATGGTCTCAGGTGATAAAATGGAAAACATATTACAGAAATAGAGATGATTTTAATTAGTTTCACGATGAAAACGACCTTGAAATTGAGCTCAAAGTAGCGGAAATGTTCGATTTTTACCAATGTTCAGGAGTAAGCAAATCACACCACACGTCCAATACACGTCAACTGGGGAGTCTAATATTCTTTCACTAGTGCACTGATATTATTTATACCATTTTTACAATAATGCAGTAGTCTGCAAAGCAGTAAATTTTGTATTTTTTGTATGAATAAAAAATCAAAATAGAAAACAATAGTAATATAAGAGGGGCCTAGAGACATGACTAATGAACAGAGGATATGTTATTTTAGTACCAAGAATGTCTACATTGTTTATTCTGGACCCTATTTTGAAATTGGCATCTTTTTTAATTTGCGTGAAATTGGCCAAATTGCCAATTTCTGACCACTTTATTGGGTAGTTCAAATCGGTATATGGGCGGTTTCTCATACTCAACTGATAGAAAAAATGGAGTTCTAAAGAAATAGCTATGAGTTTGGTCAACTGGAACACTGGAATTGGCCAAAAACAGGACTCAAAGTCGGCGAAATCGCTGATGCGTATATGTCGCCAAGACTGCTAACTTCGCAGGAGCGTAATTCTGTGAGTTTTCGACCAAATTTTGTACTTTTGGTGTCATTACCATCAGGAAAAGATTCTCTATCATTTCATAAGATAAAGGATTTTTTTTTTTTCGGCTTCAAATCAAGCAGGAGAAAGCTGGTAGGCCCACATCTGAGAGAATGTGTCTGTGTGGTCAGTGTGCACCACATAAAAAAAAATCCTGGAGCACACAGTGCATAATGAGAAAAAAAAAACAGACCGTTTTTTTTAATTAAAATGCCGACTTTGTGATCTATTTTCATATAGTATTTATGGCTGTATTCTCGTTTTCTTGATCTCATTTGATAGAATGGAAAACATATTATAGAAATGGAGGTGATTTTGATTGATTTTACTATAAAAAGAACCTAGAAATGGTGCTCAAAGTAGGGGAAATGTTTGATTTTTGCCAATGTTCAAAAGTAAACAAATGATGCCATTGTCCAATAAATGTCCAACTAGCCATTCTAATATGCAGCCATGAATGGTTTGATGTTATTTATACAATTATTGCAGTATTGCAGTAGTCTGCATAATAGTAAGTCTTCTATTTTTTGTTTGAATAAAAATTCAAAATAGAAAGCAAGAGTAATATCAGAGGGGCCTGGAGACATGACTGATGAACAAAGAAAATGTTATTTTAGAGCCAGGAATGTCTGCATTGTTCATTCTGGACCTTATTTTGAAATTGTCATATTTTTTTAGTTTTCGTGAAATTGGCCAAATTGCAAATTTCTGACCACATTATTAGGTAGTTGAAATCGGTAAATGGGCAGTTTCTTGTACTCAGTCGATAGAAAAAATGGAGTTCTAAAGAAATAGCTATGAGTTTGGGCGACTGGAACAATGGAATTAGCAGAAAATAGGGCTCAAAGTGGGCGAAATCGCCGATTTGTAAACAGCGCTGAGGTCGCTAATTTTGCGAGAGCATAATTCCGTCAGTTTTCCATCAAATTTCGTTTTTTTGGTGTCATTACAATCGGAAAAAGATTCTCTATCATTTCATAAGAAAAAATAATTTTTTTTTTAAATTTTGCGACACCAGGAGACACCTCAGGATTGGGGGTTGTGACAGTCAAAGGGTTAATCTAAATTCCAATTTTTTTTAGGGTTAATAAACACTGAAATTTTAATTGTTATGCCAATAAAGTGAAAAAAAAGGCACAAAAAAGATTACCACAACCTTAGAGTTATGTCAATTTCGTATTCAGTATATTGTTAAATTATGTGTATTATAAACATTATGAAGCTTTCAAAATAAAGTCATTCTGATAATTTAATGAAGGAAAAGAAGATTAACAAATGTACTCTACCATTAAGATCTGCTGGATTGATAAAATGCACTCGGCTTCTATAATTTCCACAGGAGGATCGGCCACCAGTGGGTCTGCGGTCTCCTTGTTGCCCTCGATACTGACCAGCTTGAAACTGGCCAGGATCACCATCTTCAGCACCAGGTGAGGTTATACCTTCACCTGAAACACGTAAACAAGAATTAGGTAATGGTACAATAAAAGGAAGACAGATTAAGCAACATCAAGAGTTAAGAGTACATACTAAGAAAAGATCATTCAAGATTAACATTAAAGAACAAAAAGGCACAATATTGTGACTGGAACAATACAGGGGAGGGGGAAGGCCCCGCTTTATGGCTATTTGCTAATACTGTACAGACATTTCAAATTATACCCAAAAATTCATTTATATGGCTCCCTGATTCTCTATTACGGTGTCCGTGTGCCACTCATGTTTGTTTACAACTTCCATGAGCTCCATGTCTCAATTATGCCTTGAAACTTTACAAAGTTTCAAGTGTTTTAAAGTTATTGCATATTTGAAGTTATTGCATATGTACTCTGATAATTGTACTTATCTGTACCTGCACCTAAATAAACTTACACATTGTGGTGGCATGCAGGTACATTAAAATCATTGAGTGTCTCACTAGTATTAAAGAGACAATAAGTGGTACCTGCATATACAGGTACCACTGTACATACAATCAGAGTAAAACAAATTATCATAATTGTGAGGCGTAGTAGCCAGGAGGGAGTAAAGGCGTGTATGACAATAATTACTATAACAAGTTTTCTCTGGTACAACACCATCAGAGACAATGTATACAGTATTACTGGGGGGTAACTGTAAAAAACATTCCTTTCACTCATAAACAGCATCACTCGCTCTCAAAAAGGTGTGATGCATGAGATCCTTTCACTCATAAATAGCATCACTCACTCTCAAAAAGGTGTGATGCATGAGATCCTTTCACTCATAAATAGCATCACTCACTCTCAAAAAGGTGTGATGCATGAGAATGGGAGTGTTGCTGTTATGTATTCTACTGAACAAATGTGAAGACAACTTGTACACAATGTAAGGTGTTTGTATTATGGTGAAAAAGTTTCACCACAAAGACTGATTATGTGTGAATGATGGTGAAAGTGTTTCTTTCTTTCTTGGGTCACCCTGCCTCTGTGGGAGACAGCTGGTGTTGAAAAAAAAAGGAATAATAATAATAAAAACAATAATCACTCTGGGGCACTTTAAATGTTGTGTATTATGTTATTATAGACATTTTCATTAATCCATTAACCCTTTCAGGGTCCAAAGGCCAAATTTCCAAGTGCGCACCAGTGTCCAAGAATTTTCAAAAAATAATTTTGTTATTTTTTCTTATGAAATGGTAGAGAATCTTTTTCTGAAGGTAATAAAACAAAAGTAGGAAATTTGATGGAAAACTGACTAAATTATGCTCTTGCGAATTTTGATGTGTCAGCGATATTTACGCATTGGCAATTTTGCCGACTTTGACTCCCATTTTAGGCCAATTACATTATTCCAGTCAACCAAATTCTTAGCTATTTCACTAGTATTACTTCTATTCTATCGATTGAGCACAAGAAATCGCCAAGTCAACTGTTTCAACTACAAAATAAAGTGATCGGAAATTGGTAATTTGGCCAATTTAATGCAAAGTTCAAAATATTCCAATTTCAAAATAGGGTCCAGAATAAACAATGCAGGCATTCCTGGCACTAAACTAACATTTCCTCTGTTCATTAGTTACGTTTTCAGGCTTTACTAATGAATTCCATTTTGATTTTTTATTCACATAATGAATTCTTATTCAAACAAAAAATAGAAGATTTACTGTTATGCAATATTATAATAATTGTATAAATAATATCACCACATTTGTGAACATATATTAGACCCACCAGCAGGTTTGTATTAGATGTGTAAGGTCATCTGTTTACTCTTGAACATCGGCAAAAATTTAACATTTCTGCTACTTTGAGCTCAGTTTCAAGCCATTTCCAGTACTAAAACCAATCAAAATCATCTCTATTTCTGTAATATATCTTCCATTCTATGAAATGAGACCAAGAAATCGCAAATACAACTATAAAAAACATACGAAAAAACACTGCGAAGTCTCTGTTTTAATCGAAAATTACGGTCTCAGCTTTTTTTTCTCTCATTATGCACTATGTGTTGCATGATTTGTTTTATGTGGTGCACACATACCACATAGATGTATTCTCTCATATCTAGGCCCAAATTTACCACTCACAGCTTATCAGAGTGAGCTGAGCTCATGGCGTAGATCTACGGTTTGGACCCTCACCGTAGATCTATGGCACGGGCCCTGAAAGGATTAATACAGGTAACATCTCAATGATCAGATCTTACATTTTCTTGCCTTCAATCCTACAAAATCATCTATCACTTCATCAAAATAAATGCTGTCAACTGACCCATTTTCTATGGATAACATTGCTATGTCAGAGATTCTGGATCGACTCATTGTGGACAGTAAATAGTTTTTAATCAGCTTCAACTTGGAGAAACTCCTTTCACAAGAAGCCACAGAAACATATAGTAAGGAACAACCTCCCCCCACCTCCCCCCAACCTTTCCCCCACTCCCCCCACCCCCACCTCCCCCACTTCCCCCCAACTCCCATACCTAATTCCACCTCCCCCCAACTCCCATACCTCCCCCCCACTCCCACCCCCACCTCCTTCCACCTCCCCCACCCCCACCTCCCCTTCACCTCCCCCACCCCCCTTCACCTCCTCCCCACCTCCTTTAACCTCCCCCACCTCCACCTCCCCCACTTCCCCCCCCATCTCCTTCCACCTCCCCCACCCCCCTTCACCTCCCCCCACTCCCACCTCCTTTAACCTCCTCCCACCTCCACCTCCCCCACCTCATTTAACCTCCCCCCACTCCCCCCACCTCCTTTAACCTCCCCCACCTTTCCCCCACTTCCCACCTCCACCTCCCCCACCCACACTCCCCAACCCCCACTCCCCCACCCCCTCACTTCCCCCCACTCCCCCAACCCCTCACTTCCCCCCACCTCTCCCACTCCCCCCCCACCTCCCCCCACTCCCACCCCACCTCCTCCACCCCCACTGAACCCTCCACTTCCCCCCAACTCCCATACCTCCCCACTTCCCCCCCTTACTTCTCCACCACTTCCCCCATTACTTCTCCCCCCACTTTCCCCTTACTTCTCTCCCACCCCCACCATCCCCCACCTCCCCCACCTCATCCCCACTCCCACCCTCACCTCCCCCCACCTTCCACCCAAACCAGCCCCTCGCCACCCGCCCGGCCCCCCATCCGCTCCCTTACCCCAACACCCGCCCCCCACTATAGCACAGCACTATCTTCACTATATAACACAGCACTATCTTCACTATATAACACAGCACTATCTTCACTACATAACACAGCACTATCTTCACTACATAACACAGCACTATCTTCACTACATAACACAGCACTATCTTCACTATATAACACAGCACTATCTTCACTACATGGCACATCACTATCTTCACTATATAACACAGCACTATCTTCACTACATAACACAGCACTATCTTCACTACATAACACAGCACTATCTTCACTACATAACACAGCACTATCTTCACTATATAACACAGCACTATCTTCACTATATAACACAGCACTATCTTCACTACATAACACAGCACTATCTTCACTACATAAGACAGCACTATCTTCACTACATAACACAGCACTATCTTCACTACATAACACAGCACTATCTTTACTACATAACACATCACTATCTTCACTACATAACACAGCACTATCTTCACTATAACACAGCACTATCTTCATTATAATGGAACACTATTTTTGCTATAACACTTATCTTCTGTATAACACAGCACTATCTATGGTATAACAGCACTATCTTCAGTATATAACACAGCACTATCTTCATTATATAACACTGCACTATCTTCACCCTATCTTCACTACATAACACAGCACTATCTTCACTATATAACACAGCATTATCTTCACTACATAACACAGCACTATCTTCACTATATAACACAGCACTATCTTCACTACATAACACAGCACTATCTTCACTACATAACACCACTATCTTCACTACATAACACAGCACTATCTTCACTACATAACACAGCACTATCTTCAGTATATAACACAGCACTATCTTCATTATATAACACCGCACTATCTTCACCCTATCTTCACTACATAACACAGCACTATCTTCACTATATAACACAGCACTATCTTCACTACATAACACAGCACTATCTTCACTACATAACACAGCACTATCTTCACTACATAACACAGCACTATCTTCACTACATAACACAGCACTATCTTCACTACATAACACAGCACTATCTTCACTACATAACACAGCACTATCTTCACTATATAACACAGCACTATCTTCACTACATAACACAGCACTATCTTCACTACATAACACAGCACTATCTTCACTACATAACACAGCACTATCTTCACTACATAACACAGCACTATCTTCACTACATAACACAGCACTATCTTCACTACATAACACAGCACTATCTTCACTATATAACACAGCACTATCTTCACTACATAACACAGCACTATCTTCACTACATAACACAGCACTATCTTCACTACATAACACAGCACTATCTTCACTACATAACACAGCACTATCTTCACTATATAACACAGCACTATCTTCACTACATAACACAGCACTATCTTCACTACATAACACAGCACTATCTTCACTACATAACACAGCACTATCTTCACTACATAACACAGCACTATCTTCACTATATAACACAGCACTATCTTCACTACATAACACAACACTATCTTCACTACATAAAACAGCATTATCTTCACTACATAACACAGCACTATCTTCACTACATAACACAGCATTATCTTCACTACATAACACAGCACTATCTTCACTACATAACACAGCACTATCTTCACTATATAACACAGCACTATCTTCACTACATAACACAGCACTATCTTCACTACATAACACAGCACTATCTTCACTACATAACACAGCACTATCTTCACTACATAACACAGCACTATCTTCACTACATAACACAGCACTATCTTCACTACATAACACAGCACTATCTTCACTACATAACACAGCACTATCTTCACTACATAACACAGCACTATCTTCACTACATAACACAGCACTATCTTCACTACATAGCACAGCACTATCTTCACTACAAAACACAGCACTATCTTCACTATATAACACAGCACTATCTTCACTATATAACACAGCACTATCTTCACTATATAACACAGCACTATCTTCACTACATAACACAGCACTATCTTCACTATATAACACAGCACTATCTTCACTACATAACACAGCACTATCTTCACTATATAACACAGCACTATCTTCACTATATAACACAGCACTATCTTCACTATATAACACAGCACTATCTTCACTATATAACACAGCACTATCTTCACTATATAACACAGCACTATCTTCACTACATAACACAGCACTATCTTCACTACATAACACAGCACTATCTTCACTATATAACACAGCACTATCTTCACTACATAACACAGCACTATCTTCACTACATAACACAGCACTATCTTCACTACATAACACAGCACTATCTTCACTACATAGCACAGCACTATCTTCAGTACATAACACAGCACTATCTTCACTACATAACACAGCACTATCTTCATTATATAACACGACTATCACTAAATGATGCTCTATCACTATATAACACAGCACTATCTTCACTACATAACACAGCACAATCTTCACTACATAACACAGCACAATCTTCACTACATAACATAGCTCTATATTCACTATATAACACAGCACTATCTTCACTACATAGCACTATCTTCACTACATAACACAGCACTATCTTTACTATATAGCACAGCACTATCTTCACTACATAACACAGCACTGTCTTTACTACATAACACAGCACTATCTTCACTATATAACACAGCACTATCTTCACTATATAACACAGCACTATCTTCACTATATAACACAGCACTATCTTCACTATATAACACAGCACTATATTCACTATATAACACAGCACTATATTCACTATATAACACAGCACTATATTCACTACATAACACAGCACTAATATCACTATTGAACACAGCACTATCTTCACTACATAACACAGCACTATCTTCACTACATAACACAGCACTATCTTCACTTTATAACACAGCACTATCTTCACTACATAACACAGCACTATCTTCACTACATAACACAGCACTATCTTCACTACATAACACAGCACTATCTTCACTACATAACACAGCACTATCTTCACTACATAACACAGCACTATCTTCACTACATAACACAGCACTATCTTCACTATATAACACAGCACTATCTTCACTACATAACACAGCACTATCTTCACTATATAACACAGCACTATCTTCACTACATAACACAGCACTATCTTCACTACATAACACAGCACTATCTTCACTACATAACACAGCACTATCTTCACTACATAACACAGCACTATCTTCACTACATAACACAGCACTATCTTCACTACATAACACAGCACTATCTTCACTACATAACACAGCACTATCTTCACTACATAACACAGCACTATCTTCACTACATAACACAGCATTATCTTCACTACATAACACAGCACTATCTTCACTACATAACACAGCACTATCTTCACTACATAACAGCACTATCTTCACTACATAAAACAGCATTATCTTCACTACATAACACAGCACTATCTTCACTACATAACACAGCACTATCTTCACTGCATAACACAGCACTATCTTCACTACATAACACAGCACTATCTTCACTGCATAACACAGCACTATCTTCATTACATAATACAGCACTATCTTCACTACATAACACAGCACTATCTTCACTGCATAACACAGCACTATCTTCACTACATAACACAGCACTATCTTCACTACATAACACAGCACTATCTTCACTACATAACACAGCACTATCTTCACTACATAACACAGCACTATCTTCACTACATAACACAGCACTATCTTCACTACATAACACAGCACTATCTTCACTACATAACACAGCACTATCTTCACTACATAACACAGCACTATCTTCACTACATAACACAGCACTATCTTCACTACATAACACAGCACTATCTTCACTACATAACACAGCACTATCTTCACTATATAACACAGCACTGTCTTCACTACATAACACAGCACTATCTTCACTACATAATACAACACTATCTTCTCTACATAATACAACACTATCTTCACTACATAACACAGCACTATCTTCACTACATAATACAGCACCATCTTCACTACATAACACAGCACTGTCTTCACTACATAATACAGCACTATCTTCACTACATAATACAGCACTATCTTCACTACATAATACAGCACTGTCTTCACTACATAATACAGCACTATCTTCACTATATAACACAGCACTATCTTCACTACATAACACAGCACTATCTTCACTACATAACATAGCACTATCTTCACTACATAACACAGCACTATCTTCACTACATAACACAGCACTATCTTCACTAAACAACACATCACTATATTCGCTACATAACACAGCACTCTCTTCACTACATAACACAGCACTATCTTCACTACATAACACAGCACTATCTTCACTACATAACACAGCACTATATTCACTACATAACACAGCACTATCTTCACTACATAATACACAGCACTATCTTCACTACATAATACAGCACTATCTTCACTACATAACACAGCACTATCTTCACTACATAACACAGCACTATCTTCTACATAACAGCACTATCTTCACTACATAACACAGCACTATCTTCTCTACATAATACAGCACTATCTTCACTACATAACACAGCACTATCTTCACTACATAACACAGCACTATCTTCACTACATAACACAGCACTATCTTCACTACATAACACAGCACTATCTTCACTACATAACACAGCACTATCTTCACTACATAACACAGCACTATCTTCACTACATAACACAGCACTATCTTCACTATATAACACAGCACTATCTTCACTACATAACACAGCACTATCTTCACTACATAACACAGCACTATCTTCACTACATAACACAGCACTATCTTCACTATATAACACAGCACTATCTTCACTACATAACACAGCACTATCTTCACTACATAACACAGCACTATCTTCACTACATAACACAGCACTATCTTCACTACATAACACAGCACTATCTTCACTATATAACACAGCACTATCTTCACTACATAACACAGCACTATCTTCACTAACACAGCACTATAACACAGCACTATCTTCACTAGATAACACAGCACTATCTTCACTATATAACACAGCACTATACTACACAGCACTATCTTCACTACATAACACAGCACTATCTTCACTATATAACACAGCACTATCTTCACTACATAACACAGCACTATCTTCACTACATAACACAGCACTATCTTCACTACATAACACAGCACTATCTTCACTACATAACACAGCACTATCTTCACTATATAACACAGCACTATCTTCACTACATAACACAGCACTATCTTCACTATATAACACAGCACTATCTTCACTACATAACACAGCACTATCTTCACTATATAACACAGCACTATCTTCACTACATAACACAGCACTATCTTCACTACATAACACAGCACTATCTTCACTACATAACACAGCACTATCTTCACTACATAACACAGCACTATCTTCACTATATAACACAGCACTATCTTCACTACATAACACAGCACTATCTTCACTATATAACACAGCACTATCTTCACTACATAACACAGCACTATCTTCACTACATAACACAGCACTATCTTCACTACATAACACAGCACTATCTTCACTATATAACACAGCACTATCTTCACTACATAATACAGCACTATCTTCACTACATAACACAGCACTATCTTCACTATATAACACAGCACTATCTTCACTACATAACACAGCACTATCTTCACTATATAACACAGCACTATCTTCACTACATAGCACAGCACTATCTTCACTACATAACACAGCACTATCTTCTACTAACACAGCAATATCTTCACTACATAACAGCACTATCTTCACTATAACACAGCACTAATATCACTACATAACACAGCACTATCTTCACTATATAACACAGCACTATCTTCTCTATATAACACAGCACTATCTTCACTATATAACAGCACTATCTTCACTACATAATGCAACACTATCTTCACTATATAACACAACACTATCTTCACTAAATAACACAGCACTATCTTCACTACATAACACAGCACTATCTTCACTATATAACACAGCACTATCTTCACTATATACACAGCACTATCTTCACTACATAATGCAACACTATCTTCACTATATAACACAGCACTATCTTCACTAAATAACACAGAACTATCTTCACTACATAACACAGCACTATCTTCACTATATAACACAGCACTATCATCACTATATAACACTATCTTCATAACACAGCACTATCTTCACTACATAACACAGCACTGTCTTCACTACATAACACAGCACTATCTTCACTACATAACACAGCAGTATCTTCACTACATAACACAGCACTGTCTTCACTATATAACACAGCACTATCTTCACTATATAACACAGTGCTATCTTCACTACATAACACAGCACTATCTTCACTATAACACAGCACTATCTTCACTATATAACACAGCACTATATTCACTATAACACAGCACTATCTTCACTATATAACACGACTATCACTAAATATACACTATCACTATATAACACACAGTATTATCACTATTCCTATAAGGTACCTAACATTCTTGTGGTGTATAAATATATTTTTTTATGTGCCCTTTGTGATTAATTTATATGTATAATCCACTTAATATTATACTCTGGGTTTCTTTAATATTAGCTAAATTAAAGATTCCACTAGTTTATAATATTATCTGGTTTAGGAATATACCCGGGTATGATGTGTATATATATATATATCTTGAGTAATGTGTAGATAACAAGGTATGTCCATTGGTGGGTAGTTTGCACCGCTCTACCCTCTCCCCCTATTGACGAGTTGATGTCAAGAAGGGATTCACTGTCTGTGGCAGTTCACTCTCTCTGCTGACTGGGTGAACAACGTCTTGGCAGACCTTCTAGTACGGTTCTCTCCTGGTATCTTGGAGTATCTAGTTGAGAAACTCCTGAACTGGCTCGAGTTGAAAATTCTCTGGTGGAGTCGGCAGAAGTCATATCCAGATATCTTCAGTATACGAGGTGTCAAAGAGTGTCATGTGTAGAAGTCACAAGTGATATTGACCTTACTCAGTGAAGGAGTTCCTTTTGATGGACATACTCATTAAAGCCATGTTATTATAGAGGAAATAGTCCTACTCCTCTGAATATTTTCGAGTGTAGTGTCCGTATAGACATTGAAAGTGCTAATTTACTGTTGAAACCTGTATTATTGTATACCTACAATGTAGGACTTTTAATTTATTGAAAGAATCTCATTAATTAATATTTAATAGATATTTACGAATATCCAAGGAAAATATTTTAATAAAAAGCCTGCAAAATGCTGAGTAATCCTCATTTGTGCCTTATATTTCCAATATTGGAAGTTCCTATGTGTTCTTGGAAGTGATTTTGTTACGGTGGGCACTAAACCTGGCAAACGACTAAGATTCGAACCGTAACAAGTGGGGGCCTGTCCTAGGAGATATCCCGACTATATCTTCCCAATGGAAGTTCACATACAGCAACTGGTTAACGAATTGACTTTGGATAAGTTAGAGACTTTGAAACTGCAGAAGTGCTGGCGGATAGCGAAGCATTTAGGGGTGAGGTATAACAATCGTTATACCACAGAAACCGTTCGGTCTATTATAAGGAATATCTTATTCCCCATACCTCTTGAAGTTTCTGAGTCGCCTGATTCAGAGGTCGAAAGTCTAACATCCCAGCTGGATCGCATGTCTCGAGCAAACGATCTAGAGGCATTAGGTGGAGCCGGCAAATCAGTCCCTGGAAGTCCTACAAATTCCTTAGTTGCTGAGAGTATGTCAATGCCAGGAGCTGAGGAAATGTCACGTGACAAATTTCCCCCTGAAAGGGAAAATGAAGCAGGGGTTTCTAATAGTCCGGCGCCGAACTATGATGCCGTGCGAGGAGCAGGAGCTCGGCCCAAGATACGACAGGAAGGATTTCTTCCCCCGTCTCCACCAATTCCCTTGACACCCGTCTCTCTGGACTATTTTAAGAGAATGATGCATCTCATAAATCTGCAAACGGCTCAGTTAGAAGCACAGCGAAAACTGTATGAAGAAGAATTTGAGAGAGAGAAAATCCGTTGTGAAAGACAACAAGTGGAGAGAGACGTGAGACTGACGGTTTCCCCGAACCTCTCCTTTGATTTACATAAGGCAGCATCTTTAGTGCCTCGGTTCAATGAAGCGGACCTTGACACCTATTTTCACACCTTTGAGAACCAGGCAAGGGGGATGCAATGGCCTAAGGAATATTGGGCCACCCTATTGCACACAACATTAACTGGTAAGGCTCAAAAATGTACAGCTACTCTGCCTTATGATAAGTATGTGAATTATGAGGTCGTTAAAAAAGTAATTTTGGAAACTTATGACTTGCTCCCATTGAGCTACCAACGGACTTTCCGTACCCTACAACGGCTACCCGGGCAAACGTGGGTAGACTTTGCCCGTCAGAAGAAGGTAGCCCTGGAAAGGTGGTTAAGGGCCTCGGGCTGTGACTCTGTGGAAAGCTTAACTCAGTTAATTTTACAGGAAGAGTTTAATAATGCTCTGTCGGGAGACTTGCGTAAGTTTTTAATTGATCACCAGACTTTGGATGTCTTAACTTCCGCCTCGCTCGCTGATCATTACGAAATCTCCTCTCAGTTAATGGGAGATAAATCCCCTCGAGAGAAAGTAAGGAGAACACCCCCGAGGGATTGGCGATACCGGCCAAGAGAAGAGATCCGTCAGAAATTACCTCCCCATCAGGTGGCTCCTTACGCCGTTCTTAAACCTAATGCTGGGGAACATTTCGATACTAAGCCCCACCTGGAGGTGGATAAAGCGAGGAAGAAACCTATCTGCTCCTACTGTCAGAAGAAAGGGCATGTGAGAAGCCTCTGTTTCAAGCTAGAAAGAGACCGGAAGAATAGAGTTCTAGATGTGGTTCCCGTACAGATGACGTCTACCAGGTCCCAGGGACAGCTGGACCCATGGATTGAGCAAGATTCAGCCGGTCAAAAGGTTCCCACTTCTAGATGACTGACTCCCTCAATCATGTCCAAAAAGAAAGTAAGTGAGGCAATGAGTCCTTATTTTTCTATCGGTAAGGCCGGGAGTACCAAATCCCAACTCGTTGAAGTAAAGTCTTATAGAGACACCGGGAGCTACCTAACTTTGTTGAGGGAAGGTGTTCTCTCCTTGAATGACTCGACCTATACCAAGATAGATGTGCTTTTAGAGGCGTATGGAGGGACCGTGTCTCGGGTTCCCCTCCATAAAATATACTTGAAAATAGGTTCTTATGATGGATATGCGGTGGTAGGTATATCAGAAACAGAATTCCCCATTAGGTCAGTAGACCTACTTGTCGGAAACGACTTGGGCCTGGGAGGGATCTGTAAAGAACCTCTCGTCATAGAGAATACCTCAGCTGAAAATTTTGCCCTTGAGGCTTGCAAGGAGGGTCCACTTTTATTTCCTCTCGCCGTAGTTACGAGAGCCATGGCAAAGTCCCATTCACTCCCTTCGTCTTTGAGCAATAATCCCTGTGATTGGGGCCTGGATGTATTGTTTAGTGATACTCACATGCCAGAAGCTAAAGATAAGTTACCAAAAATTAGTACATCAGATCTAACGGCCTTGCGGATTAATGATTTTAAGCAAGAAAATTTGATCCAAGAACAGCGAGAAGACTCTTCGTTGGAGGGAGTAAGAGGACTAGCCATTACTGAAACTGAGGCGGCAGATGTAAAAGATTGCTTCTATTATAGTAATGGCCTTCTTATGAGGAAAATTCCTACGACAACTGCCCCAGGTATTAATTTATGTGCTACGAAACAGGTACTGGTTTTACCGGGAAGGTTCCGAACTCTGGCTCTGGAAGTGGCCCATAATAGTCCAATGGGTGGACATCTGGGGATACGGAAGACACTGAGAAAGTTGTCTCGATATTTTTTCTGGCCTAAGATGAAAGAGACGGTGGTAGAGTACCTTCGAAATTGCCCGATTTGCCAGAAAATAGGTAAACCAGCACAGACACCGCCACCTGCTCCCCTCATTCCTATTGCAGTAGAAGGAGAACCTTTTACTCGTTTGATAATCGATTGTGTAGGGCCCCTTCCTAAAACCAGGTTGGGTAATCAATACCTGTTGACTATAATGGATGCTGCCACCAGGTATCCTGAAGCTGTTCCATTAAGAAAAATAAATGCTCGAGCTATAGTAAGGGCTCTAATTCGATTCTTTTCCCAGGTAGGGTTGCCTCGGGAAATTCAATCAGACCAAGGCTCTAATTTTACTTCCAAAGTGTTCCGAGAAGTATTATCTAGACTCGGTATTAGACCCTTACTCTCTACAGCTTATAGACCTCAAACCCAGGGGGCCTTAGAGAGATTTCACCAAACTTTAAAGTTCATGATGCGTGCTTATTGTGAGCAGTTCTCTAAGGATTGGGATGAGGGAATCCCTTTTCTCCTCCTCGCAATCAGGGAGAGTGAGCAAGAAAGTTTAGGGTACAGCCCCTTTGAGCTAATATATGGACATGCTGTACGAGGACCATTGGCCGTGTTAAAGGAAGTATGGTCCGGAAGGGCCGATCCACCTTTGTATTTATCGCCATCTTTAATGCAAGAGCACTTGTCCTTCACGAGGAGCCTGGCTTTAGAAAACATAGCAAAAGCCCAGACTAAAATGAAGCAGCGTTTCGATAAGAAGGCTGCTCTACGCTCTTTTCAAGTAGGGGATAAAGTTTTAGCTCTAAAATTAGTTCCTGGACATACGCTGCAGCCCAGGTATGAAGGACCCATGGAGATAGTGAGGAAACTGAGTAAGGTAAATTACTTAGTCCGTACTCCAGGTAAAAAGAAGTCCAACCATGCCTACCATGTAAATCAGTTGAAAAGGTATTATGGGGGAACATCGCCCACTACTTCCATTCTACCACAAGAAGAGGATATATGCCTTACAGATTGTTCTAGAGGGGTAGAAGTACGTCTAAAAAATTCAGAAGTGTTGAGCGCTATGGACCAGTTTTTATGTAATTTAGGAGATGACCAAGCTAGAAAGATTAAAGAGTTGCTAATGGCTTATCCGAGTTTATTCGGAGACGTCCCCAAACGTTGCACTCTGGGGACACATGATGTGGATGTACAAGGTGCCCTGCCAATCAAGCAAGCCCCGTATCGAACGAGCCCAGTGAAAAATAAGGCACTTAGAGAGGAAATAGATTTTCTGTTAACTCACGGTTTGATCGAATGCAGCAAAAGTCCGTGGGCTTCGCCCTGTGTCCTCGTGGCTAAAGCCGATGGATCTTACCGTATGTGTACAGATTACAGGAAGGTAAACTCCGTGACCTTACCAGATGGGTATCCTCTACCTAGGGTAGACGATTTAATAGATAAAGTCTCCGGGGCTAAATATGTGAGTAGACTAGACCTGTTACGAGGTTATTACCAAGTACCACTGTCAACACGAGCCCAAGAGATATCGTCTTTTACTGTTCCTGGTGGCCTATTTAACTATTTAGTTATGCCCTTCGGCCTCTGTAATGCGGCGTCTACGTTTCAGAGGCTGATGAATAGTCTAACTTATGAGCTGGAAGGTGTGGAAGCTTATTTGGACGATTTAGTGGTGATAAGTGAAGAGTGGGGACAGCATGTGTCTCGGCTAGAAGCACTTCTGAAAAAACTAGAAGAATAAAACTTTACGGTTAATTTAGCCAAGTGTGAGTTTGGGCAAGCCCGAATAAAATATCTAGGCTTCAGTATCGGACAAGGAACCGTAGCACCTCTTAATGCTAAGATCAAAGCCATTTCAGATTTCCCTATACCTCGGGACAGAAAAGGAGTACAAAGATTTCTAGGGATGGCCGGCTACTACCGCCGGTTCTGCCCCAACTTCTCCCAGGTGGCAGCTCCCCTGTTTGAATTAACCAGTTCTAAAGTTAAATTCTGCTGGACCTCAGAATGTGACATGGCTTTTAGCAAATTGAAACGATTACTTGAATCGTCCCCAGTATTACAAAGTCCAAATTTTGATGTCCCTTTTTCTTTGCATGTAGATGCCAGTAGCTATGCGGTGGGAGCAGTCTTGCTACAACCCTCATCCTCCTCTAATATTCTTCATCCTATTTGCTATTTTTCTGCCAAATTAAAGTCCCACCAGTTAAATTATGCAACGGTAGAGAAAGAAGCATTAGCTTTAGTGTTGTCTTTAGAGCACTTTGAAGTTTACCTGGGCACTACTCCCCACAAAATCACAGTCAATTCAGACCATAACCCTTTGACCTTTATTAATACTATGAAGTCGAAGAATGCCCGGATTCAGAGATGGGCTCTTCGAATTCAACCCTTTTCAGTCAGTATTAACCACATACGTGGCCAGGATAACGTAATTGCTGACGCTCTGTCCCGCCCTTAAGGATAAGTCAGATATTCCCTTTTTTTTTTTTCTTTTCAAATAATTAATATTGGTTTTGTGTTTAATATTTTGACTTTTGCCATCAACAGTGAGGAGATTGCTGTAACAAAAAATAAGAGTCCTTATGGAGTTGAGATCCAGGATGTCAGTCTGGCAGAAGCTGAGAATATACACTGCTTTGGCCATGTCTCCTGTTGTGTTCCCATGATGTCCTCAGCTTCTGACGTCGCCAGAGGTCAACTATTGTGTATTTACCTCTGAGATGGAGCAAAGATTAAAATTCCGTTTCCTGACTCCTGCTTCATAGTGACCCTGGAAAATATTTTTTTTTTACTCTGAAGGACGTTGTCTTTGCAATTGTCTGGATATATAGTGTAGAATAGAGGCATTGTGTGCCTGGTATGAGTTGAAGTCTATTGGTGCGACAGTCAGTCGTACGGGAGGAGTGTTACGCCCTTTGTGCCCTTTGTGATTAATTTATATGTATTATCCACTTAATATTATACTCTGGGTTTCTTTAATATTAGCTAAATTAAAGATTCCACTAGTTTATAATATTATCTGGTTTAGGAATATACCCGGGTATGATGTTGAGGGTGATTTTCATCAAAAAAGGTTTGCACTTCAAGCCATTTTGCACACATTTCCTTAATCTTTGAAGTAGGCAATGCCTTACTGTTTGCCCTCCACAGCACACACAAATTATCCTTGAGGACATTCTTTTGCCTGAACGCTCTGGGAGTTTCAGAGTGATACACTAATAAAGGCTTCACTTTGCAATCACCAGTAGCATTGGCACACATGAGAAGAGTAAGCCTGTCTTTCATAGGCTTATGTCCTGGGAGTGCCTTTTCCTCCTGAGTAATGTAGGTCCTGCTTGGCATTTTCTTCCAGAACAGGCCTGTTTCATCACAATTAAACACTTGTTCAGGTTTCAGTCCTTCACTGTCTATGTACTCCTTGAATTCCTGCACATATTTTTCAGCCGCTTTGTGGTCCGAACTGGCAGCCTCACCATGCCTTATCACACTATGGATGCCACTACGCTTCTTAAATCTCTCAAACCAACCTTTGCTGGCCTTAAATTCACTCACATCATCACTAGTTGCAGGCATTTTTTTAATTAAATCGTCATGCAACTTCCTAGCCTTTTCACATATGATCGCTTGAGAGACGCTATCTCCTGCTAGCTGTTTTTCATTTATCCACACCAATAAGAGTCTCTCAACATCTTCCATCACTTGCGATCTTTGTTTCGAAAACACAGTTAAACCTTTGGCAACAACAGCTTCCTTGATTGCCGTTTTCTTGCCCACAATAGAAGCGATGGTTGATTTTGGTTTCTTGTACAACCTGACCAGGTCGGTGATACGTACTCCACTTTCATACTTATCAATGATTTCTTTCTTAATTTCAATGGGTATTCTTACCCTTTGAGGTGTAGGGTTGGCACTAGAAGCTTTCTTGGGGCCCATGGTCACTTATTTTCCACAAACAGCACCGAAAACACTGTAATAATACGAAATATTCCGAGTGTATGCTTGAATGTTACCGCGGAGGCTAGCTGGTAAACAATGGGACGGGCGGCACATGTGAGGCTGGCTGAGGGCCCACATTGGACGCGTCTCGGACGAAGTTCGCTGAGCGGGTTTTTGTCTACTATGCGGGGCAAAATTTTAGCGAACAAAGCGTTCGCTATGCGGATTGTTCGCTATGCAAGGCGTTCGCTATGCGGGGGTCCACTGTATATGTATATATATATATATATATATATGTATATATATGCATGTATATATATATATATATATATATATATATATATATATTTATATATTGAGTAATGTGTACATAACAAGGTATGTCCATTGGTGGGTAGTTTGCACCGCTCTACCCTCTCCCCCTATTGACGAGTTGATGTCAAGAAGGGATTGACTGTCTGTGGCAGTTCACTCTCTCTGCTGACTGGGTGAACAACGTCTTGGCAGATCTTCTAGTACGGTTCTCTCCTGGTATCTTGGAGAATCTAGTTGAGAAACTCCTGAACTGGCTCGAGTTGAAAATTCTCTGGTGGAGTCGGCAGAAGTCATATCCAGATATCTTCAGTATACGAGGTGTCAAAGAGTGTCATGTGTAGAAGTCACAAGTGATATTGACCTTACTCAGTGAAGGAGTTCCTTTTTGATGGACATACTCATTAAAGCCATGTTATTATTGAGGAAATAGTCCTACTCCTCTGAATATTTTCGAGTGTAGTGTCCGTATAGACATTGAAAGTGCTAATTTACTGTTGAAACCTGTATTATTGTATACCTACAATGTAGGACTTTTAATTTATTGAAAGAATCTCATTAATTAATATTTAATAGATATTTACGAATATCCAAGGAAAATATTTTAATAAAAAGCCTGCAAAATGCTGAGTAATCCTCATTTGTGCCTTATATTTCCAATATTGGAAGTTCCTATGTGTTCTTGGAAGTGATTTTGTTACGGTGGGCACTAAACCTAGCAAACGACTAAGATTCAAACCGTAACAATGTGTAAGTGTGTGTGTGTATGTGTGTGTATTTTATTACTGACCGCGGGTTCTAATCTCATCTATGGTATTTTTTTTTTTATAGAAAAGACTATTACAAATTCCGCCCTAATACTTGTACAGTAAAACCAAAATTCCCGTATAATGTGTGAAAAATCACAAGAAAATATTCATAGTGAAAAACTATTTACTAATACAATAACTTTTAAGAAAAAATAAAAACATGATTGATGGCCGAGAAACATAACTGGCTCTTCAACTATGTAAACTGTATATACTCAATAGGTGCTCAGTAGGTACTTAGTAGGTGCCCAGTAGATACGCAGTAGGTATTCAGATACTCAAGAGATACTCAGACAGTAGGTACTCAGTAGATTGTAGGTACTCTGTAGAAAGTACTCATTAGTCGCTCAGTATTTTATTATTATAATCAAGGGGAAGCGCTAAACCCGTAGGATTATACAGCGCCTGGGGGGATGTGGAAGGCATTCAGGCTTAATTCGGGGAACTGGAGCACAGATCCAATTTCCTAAATCAAGAGCCCCTCACCAGCATCAAGGAACCTTCCTTGAGGGGAGTCACTCAGTAGACTCAGGTACTCAGTAGGTACACAGGTGAGAAACATCAACAAACGCTGAAACACTGCAGGTAACAAGGCAACACAGCAGGTAACAAGGCAACACAGCAAGTAACAAAGCAACACAGCAAGTAACAAAGCAACACAGCAGGTAACACATCAGGTAACAAGGTAACACAGCAAGTAACAAAGCAACACAGCAGGTAACAAGGTAACACAGCAAGTAACAAAGCAACACAGCAAGTAACAAGGCAACACAGCAGGTAACACTGAGAGTAACACAACGAATAACACTGAAGGTATGATAGAAACACAGAAGGCAACACTGACGGGAGAACAGTAACACAACACGAAACACTACAAGGTAATGTTGCAACACTGCAAGTGACAATGAAACAAACCACAACACAGCAGACAACATATGAGGCAACACAATAATACAGCAGACAAAACAAGCAACACAATAACATAACAGATAGCACAAAAAAAAACAGAGAAAATACAACCCAGCAGACAACATAACAATGCAACAAGTAACAGCAGGAATCACCACAACACAGCAGGAATCACAACACTGCAGGAATCACCACAACACAGCAGGAATCACAACATAGCAGGAATCACCACAACACAGCAGGAATCACAACACAGCAGGAATCACAACACTGCAGGAATCACCACAACACAGCAGGAATCACAACATAGCAGGAATCACCACAACACAGCAGGAATCACAACACCGCAGGAATCACCACAACACAGCAGGAATCACAAAACTGCAGGAATCACCAAAACACAGCAGGAATCACAACATAGCAGGAATCACCACAACACAGCAGGAATCACAACACCGCAGGAATCACCACAACACAGCAGGAATCACAACATAGCAGGAATCACCACAACACAGCAGGAATCACAACACAGCAGGAATCACCACAACACAGCAGGAATCACCACATTACAGCAGGAATCACCACATTACAGCAGGAATCACCACATCTGGAATCACAACACAGCAGGAATCACCACAACACAGCAGGAATCACCACATTACAGCAGGAATCACCACATTACAGCAGGAATCACCACATCTGGAATCACAACACAGCAGGAATCACCACAACACAGCAGGAATCACAACATAGCAGGAATCACAACACAGCAGGAATCACCAAAACACAGCAGGAATCACAACACAGCAGGAATCACCACAACACCGCAGGAATCACAAAACTGCAGGAATCAGCAGAATCACCCGCAGGAATCACCACAGCAGGAATCACAACATAGCAGGAATCACAACACCGCAGGAATCACAGCAGGAATCACAACACAACAGGAATCACCACAACACAGCAGGAATCACAACACAACAGGAATCACCACAACACAGCAGGAATCACAACACCGCAGGAATCACCACAACACAGCAGGAATCACAACATAGCAGGAATCACCACAACACAGCAGGAATCACAACACAACAGGAATCACCACAACACAGCAGGAATCACCACATTACAGCAGGAATCACCACATTACAGCAGGAATCACCACATCTGGAATCACAACACAGCAGGAATCACCACAACACAGCAGTCAACAAATCAAAACAATAACACAGCAGTAACACACTAGGGACTAAAACACAGCAGGTAACATAGTAGCCGACAAAACACTGGAAACAGTAATTTGTTGTGTTGTGTCGTGTAGTGCTATATTGTGTAGCATAGTGGTGTTGTGTAATGTAATACAATTACTTTGAATACTTTCCATTAATTTCCTTGGTTGGCTCAGTTGGTAGAGCATCGGACTGTAAATTTCAGGACGGCGGTTCGAGCCCCGCCTGAACCTTTCTGTTGTTGATTAAACTTAATTTGAGTTAATATACATAACTAAGTACGAGAATGAGAGTCATAGCTAGGAAAGTGAGAATCATGATGACTTGGTCATCATTCCTTGCATGTAGGATCAGAGTAAAGTGAAGGAATAAAATCCTCCATAAGACAACCTTCAGGTCAACACCTCAACACCAGTTGCAAGATGATGATCGAATGCTTAAAAAACTTAACGAAAAATTTAAGATGGCTGGTCTATCTAAGGCAGTATTCAGAACCACTTAGATTATTATTATTATTATTATAATCAAAAAGAAGCGGTAAGCCACAAGGGCTGTACAGAGAACCACTTAGAACCTCCACTGAAACCTCCTGCTACTCTAAACCCAACTAACTTCCATAATAATCATACCTCCTATAAAAATCGTACTTGTTACAATTATCCTCAACTTTGAACATTAAAACGGACTGCTCACAGACTAGGTCTAGCCTATAGAAAACATTGTACCCCTGAAATGCTGAGGCTCTTTCAAAGTGCCCTTACTGCTGCCAGGGAGCGTATGACAAAGCTTCGGCAAACAGACTGGGAACAATGTCAATGGTCTCAGTGCTCACACCCCACTTAGCCATGAATGGAGGGACATAAATAGAATTAAGGGTAATAGAACTGGTCAGATCGTGCACCCTCATCCATCATTCCCATTGGGGTCATTTAACACCTGGGAATGGGAGACAACCAGGTTTGATCCAAGGAAATGGAGAATAGGTCTAGTGCCTTGAAGTACTTGAGGGGCTTTACCAGCATCAAGATACCCCTCTTGAAAGTCCTCATCATCATTATAATCATAAGTACTAAACCCACAAGGGTCATACAGTGCCTCAGATACTACCATCCTCTTATACCAGATAAAACTTGTAAAATGTCAAAACAGGATTGCTTAGGTTTAGTACTAAGTCTCGTGAACATGAACATGAGCACCGTATATTGTTATAATTTTTTTTTTTTTTTATTCGCCGGTATTCTCCCGGCCCGGGTCTTTTCCAAGTAGTGGTGACCCGGCCTTGGCTCCCTATCTGGAGAGTATTGTTATAATGCCAGTAGAGCACTAAATTTGTTGGAATTACACAGCACTTGTGCGGGGGGTAATGGAAGGTATTCAGGCTCAATTCAGGGAACTGGAGCACAGATCCAATTCCCTAAATCAAGAGCCCCTCACCAGCATCAAGTAACCTCCCTTGAGGGGAATCCTGTATGATTCTTTTATTTATTTATTAATTTGAACATGATACAGAGAAGTACAAAGGAATACAGTTATTAAAGTGCAACATGCCAAAGCTCCTTGTATGCAGAGCATTATGGGCAGGCTTAAAATTAACTTAAGATTAACTAAGCAATGATATATTCAGTGGTAAAAACATTATTGTAAACAGATAACAGTTTAGCACAAATGAATATTATAAAGACAGGTCATATGATCATTTACTGTGTTGCTGTGCATTCAGTAGAATGGAGTATTCTGTTAGGTAATGTAATTAAAAAATAACAAAGTTTGACTGGGTCACAGGTTAGACGTTTACGAGATGCAATAATGAGAAACATTTATGAGATACAATTTATGAGATACAATTATTCAGTATTTATTTAGTTGTAGGCAAGTAAGTGATTTTTGAGAAGAGACTTGAATTTATAAACAGTGTTTCTTTTATATTCACAAGTAATGAATTCCAGATTTTAGGGCCTTTTATGTGCAATGAGTTTTTGCATAGCGTGAGATGGACACGAGGAACATCAAAGAGTGATCTGTGCCTTGTGTTATGGTCATTTGTTCTGTTGAGGTTGGCAAGGAGATGTTTGAGGGGAGGGTTTATATCTGAGTTAAGTGTTCAATGTATGTAGTAGGTGCAGTAATAAGTATGGATGTTTTTGAATAAGATTCATCTGATAGTCTGGAACTATCAGATAGTTCCAGACTGTGGAACAGAACATCTCCAGGCTGAGGGACTGACAACCTCAAATCTACGACTTCAAGGGTAATGGACTGATTACATCGTCTTCACATCTCTACTGATCTTGCCTACTTTCTGTACTCGACTGAAGAAGCCTACTGAGTAGGCGAAACGCTTTGGAATAAAGTTGCCTAACTGTTGCCTATGTGTCTCACCTACCAACCTGTTGGCATTGTATACCATTTTGATATTCACTCATACAAGGAAAGTTGTGTATGTAGATGACAAATTCACTCTTTTTACTCATGACTCTAGTCTCTTTCAACCATTTCTTGATGCCCTCAATAATCTTGCCCTTTCCATTAAGTTTAAAGCTGAATGGGAATCTAATATGATAAATGGTTGTGAAAACTGACAAGTTGAAGATTGAGACACTTATGCAACATATGGGAATCTTTATTAAGGAAAAGTTTCGCCACACAGTGGCTTCATCAGTCCAATACAAAGTAGAAATGGGTATGGAGAGGAGGAGTTTGAGGTAATCCGGGCTGAGGGACTGATTACCTCAAACTCCTCTTCTCCGTACCCATTTCTACTTTGTACTGTACTGATGAAGCCACACAGTGACTTCATCAGTACAATACAAAGTGGGCCAACAGGCCTGCTGCAGTGTTCCTCCTTTCTTTTGTTCTTATGTTGTATATGTGTCTCAATCTTCAGTGGGAATCTAATTCCTTGCTTCCTTTCCTTGATGTTAATATCCACCTCTCAGATACAGGTTTTGGGTTTTCTGTGTAGCACAAGCCTATGTACAGTGGCATATACATTCACTACTGTGATAAATGGTTTGAAAACTGACAAGTTGAAGACTGAGACACTTATGCAACATATGGGAATCTTTATTAAGGAAACGTTTTGCCACACAATGGCTTCTTCAGTCCAATACAAAGTAGAGAGGGGCAATGTTTCACTTTCCAGGAACTTTGTCAAACTGGTATAAACAATACATGGACACAGAGGGTATTCGTATATAGGCTTTGAGTGAGGTGTAGCACAAGTAGAGGTAGTAGTATATGTAGTTGTTCTTATGTTCTTATACATGTGGTGGAAAAGCTTTGGGTAGGGGTAGTTTTGATAAGGACTTGCCTTGTATGTGCCACTAGGCCTTCTGCAGTGTTCCTCCATTCTTATGTTCTTACGTACCACGGTTATTTCAACATTTCATGAATGTCAGTTCTCACCCGTTCATATATCTTGGTTCATGAACATGACTAATATCACCAATAAGCAAAAGTAAAGCTCAAAATATGATAATTACCTGACCCTTTGTCTGTTTAACCCAGCCACATATACACCACCTGGAACAAACTCACTCGTGGGCGGTGCAGCAGACACAGGATGTTACACCAATGATGACTGATCATAGTGATGCCAGGGCGATTAAGGGTTTTTCCAAAACATCATAAATAAAATTATCGATTTATCGTAGTTTATCACATAGCGTCATTGATTTTCCCTATATAGGCCTATATGTACTCTGTAATCATATAATAGGCTATATAGAAATAGAGGATTTTTCTCTTGTATTGCTGCATCACTGCCTAGTATGGGCCAACAGGCCTGCTGCAGTGTTCCTCCTTTCTTATGTTCTTAGTGTCACCTTCTTTAGAGGCTCTTTGGTGTCACCCCCTAAATGGTGTCACCTGGGGCAGCCCCCCCTGCCCCCCCCCCTAACGATGCCTCTGTGTGAGGTATGTTAGCTGGGCAGGCTACCACACCAAAATTCCTACAATAAATACTACTCACCTCACCATTAAGACTACAAATATTTTAAGGTAAGTAATAAGTGTACTGTATATTCATTTTACTTTTTTTTTGTTTTTATGCCAAGTTTTATTGCTAACTAAATATATGATAGTGTAAACATGTTATCAGACATTTATATACATCTAAAAGTGATAAAAAGAGTGGTTCGCTCTATGGCAGTAGCCTGGAACCTAACCCCCTGTATAAGTGAGGCCCTCCTGTACACATAGGAGAAAGAAACTAGTAACGATGCTTCAGTCCAACTAGTTAATGGTCTAAGTCAGACAAAACATCATCATAAATTTCTTTCTCCTATGTGAGGGTTATTTGTGTTCAAGATTAACATTTTCTATGAAACAGTCACCCTCAGAATTTCAGGACATGCATAATGAATGTACTTTACCATTAAGATCTGGATTCACATAATGTGCTCGGTCCCTGTAACTTCCTCGAGAGGAGCGGCCACTAGTGGGTCTGTGGTCTCCCTGCTGTCCTCGAGATTGACCAGCTTGCAACTGGCTTGCATCCCCATCATCAACACTTGCTGTAGTTATAAAATCACCAAGCTTTATACCTTCACCTGAAACACAAGAAACAAAATTACAATAATGATGCATCTGCCATGCAAGTAAGAGAAAAAGGCATGAAAGAGTTGGTACAGAAGAGATGAAGGTGTTGCGTAAAGGACACTATCAGAAAGAGAGGGAAAAGGGGAAGGAAATCACATTTGATGTATAAAATCAGTGTCAGCTAAAAAGTCATAAGGAAAGTCTGTACTGAAGGACAAAATAAACATAAGAACATAAGAAAGAAGGAACACTGCAACAGGCCTACTGACCCATGCAGAGCAGGTCCATGTCCCCCAGTCTGGTCACCTCCACTCAAGGATGGAGCACGGCACCAGACCCAGCAGTACGAGCTAGTCAGGTCCAACTCACACCCACCCACACCCACTCATGTATTTATCTAACCAATTTTTAAAACTACACAACGTTTTAGCCTCAATAACTCTACTGGGGAGTTTATTCCACTCATCCACAACTCTATTACCAAACCAGTAATTTCCTATATCCTTCCTGAATCTGAATTTTTCCAACTTGAAACCATTGCTGCGAGTCCTGTCTTGGCTGGAAATTTTCAGCACGCTATTTACATCCCCTTTATTTATTCCTGTTTTCCATTTATACACCTCGATCATATCCCCCCTAATTCTACGCCTTTCTAGAGAGCGCAGATTCAGGGCCCTTAGTCTATCCTCATAGGGAAGGTTTCTGATACATGGGATCATCTTTGTCATCCTCCTTTGTACGTTTTCCAGAGCATTTACATCCATTCTGTAAAACGGTGACCAGAACTGTGCAGCATAGACTAAATGAGGCCTAACCAAGGATATAAAGAGTTGAAGAACAACCTGAGGACTTCTATTATTTATATTTCTAGATATGAAGCCAAGAATTCTGTAAGCTTTATTGCGAACACTAATGCACTGTTGTCTTGGTTTTAGATCACTGCTAACCAAAACTCCTAAATCCTTTTCACAATCGGTAGTATTAAGATCTACATTATTTAGTTTATATGTGGCATGGTTATTTACCTGTCCAACATTTAGAACTTTGCATTTGTCAACATTAAACTGCATCTGCCACTTCTCTGACCATTGCATCAGTCTATTCAAATCATCCTGGAGTGCTCTAGTGTCCTCATTAGAATGAATTGGCAGGTCTATTTTGGTGTCATCAGCAAATTTGCTTATGTTGCTATTTATTCCCTCATCTATGTCGTTTATGTAAATTGTGAACAACAACGGGTCCAACACTGACCCCTGAGGAACACCGCTTGTGACGTGCCCCCATTCTGATTTCTCCCCATTTATGCAAACTCTCTGCTGCCTATTTGTCAGCCATGCCTCTACCCAGGAAAAAATTTCTCCTCCTATTCCGTGTGCCTTAAGGTATTTGAGGAGGTAGATCATGGTAATGAATATGATATTGTGTATATGGACTTCAGTAAGGCTTTTGACAGGGTCCCACATCAGAGACTATTGAGGAAAATTAAGGCACATGGAATAGGAGGAGAAATTTTTTCCTGGATAGAGGCATGGTTGACAAATACACAGCAGAGAGTTTGCATAAATGGGGAGAAATAAGAGTGGGGAAGCGTCACGAGCGGTGTTCCACAGGGGTCAGTGTTGGGCCCCCTGCTGTTCACAATATACATAAACGACATAGATGAGGGCATAAAGAGCGACATCAGCAAGTTTGCCGATAACACCAAAATAGGCCGTTGAATTCATTCTGACGAGGACATTAGAGCACTCCAGGAAGATTTGAATAGACTGATGCAGTGGTCGGAGAAGTGGCAGATGCAGTTTAATATAGACAAATGCAAAGTTCTAAATGTTGGACAGGACAATAACCATGCCACATATAAACTAAATAATGTAGATCTTAATATTACGGATTGCGAAAAAGATTTAGGAGTTCTGGTTAGCAGTAATCTGAAACCAAGACAACTGTGCATAAGTGTTCGCAATAAAGCTAATAGAATCCTTGGCTTCATATCAAGAAGCATAAATAATAGGAGTCCTCAGGTTGTTCTTCAACTCTATACATCCTTGGTTAGGCCTCATTTAGATTATGCTGCACAGTTTTGGTCACCGTATTACAGAATGGATATAAATGCTCTGGAAAATGTACAAAGGAGGATGACAAAGTTGATCCCATGTATCAGAAACCTTCCCTATGAGGATAGACTAAGGGCCCTGAATCTGCACTCTCTAGAAAGACGTAGAATTAGGGGGGATATGATTGAGGTGTATAAATGGAAGACAGGAATAAATAAAGGGGATGTAAATAGTGTGCTGAAAATATCTAGCCTAGACAGGACTCGCAGCAATGGTTTTAAGTTAGAAAAATTCAGATTCAGGAAGGATATAGGAAAGTACTGGTTTGGTAATAGAGTTGTGGATGAGTGGAACAAACTCCCAAGTACAGTCCTAGAGGCCAGAACGTTGTGTAGCTTTAAAAATAGGTTGGATAAATACATGAGTGGGTGTGGGTGGGTGTGAGTTGGACCTGATTAGCTTGTGCTACCAGGACGGTTGCCGTGTTCCTCCCTTAAGTCAAGGTGACCTGACCTGACTAGGTTGGGTGCATTGGCTTAAGCCGGTAGGAGACTTGGACCTGCCTCGCATGGGCCAGTAGGCCTGCTGCAGTGTTCCTTCGTTCTTATGTTCTTCTTATGTTGCAAAAGTTCAACATGTACTTTTATCCATTCAAGAATCTTGTAATTGACAAGTCTTTGATTTTGTTCAAAGGTAGGCTGTCATTCAAGCAGTATATACCGAGCAAGAGGAAACGCTTTGGTATAAAACTGTTTGTACTCTGTGACTGTGACAGTGGCCTGGTATTGGATATTGTTGTATACACTGGATGTAAAACATTGAAAGATACCAAGATGTTATTGGGTATCTCAGGTGACGTAGTGAGAAGCATGATGGCACCTTATCTTGGTAAGGGTCATACATTATATACCGATAACTGGTACACAAGCCCTTTACTCAGTGATTTCTTGTGAGTGAACAAGACAGAAGTGTATGGCACAGTGCATTCTAATCGTAAACATATGCCCAGGTTCAACACAGGTGTTTACTGCCAATGGCATCATGGCATTATGGTGGCATGACAAACGAGATGTCACATTGTTGACAACCATTCACCGTAACGAAATGCAAGACAGTGGCAAAGTTGATCAAGTGACTAATGAACGTATTCGAAAACCAGTGACAGTGATTGATTATACACAAAACATGCGCTTGGTTGACAAATGTGACATGCAGATTGGCTTTGTTGATTGTGTTCGTAAGAGTTACAAGTGGTACATGAAACTTTTCTTCCATCTCATGGACATTTCAATGCTCAATGCATATAATATGTACCAAATGAAGACCGTATTGTGAATTTTGTTTGTCTGTTGTCAGACAACTCATAATGAAGTACCAGGTAACAACACCTGCTATACAAAACCGTCCTCGAACTCACTCAGGATATACCCAAGCATTTGAGGAGGGAAGGTGATCATTTCATAATACAGCTTCCTTCAACTAAGAAGAAATTTGCTCAGAAGAGATGCATTGTGCACAAACAAAATGATGGCAACAAAGACGCAAAGGCACTCGGTTTATGTGTGAGGAATGTAAGGTACCTCTGTGCATGGTGCCTTGTTTCAAGGAGTTCCACAAGCTCCAGCAGTTCTAAAACCATGTCCAGTGATTGTAAACATGTAAATACAGTGGACCCCCGCATAACGATTACCTCCGAATGCGACCAATTATGTAAGTGTATTTATGTAAGTGCGTTTGTATGTGTATGTTTGGGGGTCTGAAATGGACTAATATACTTCACAATATTTCTTATGGGAACAAATTCGGTCAGTACTGGCACCTGAACATACTTCTGGAGTGAAAAAATATCGTTAACCGGGGGTCCACTGTATATGATAGAACATTAGTATTATACAAGATTTGTGCATGTTTATTGTAATAAAAGTGGTAAACAATAATATGATATAACTTTAGTGCGGTTATTGTGTTGAATACAGTGAGTTTATATATATATACATTATATGCAGTATTGGTCTCTCAGGCCCTAAATGTTAGTAGGAAAAGAAAAAAATTAGAAAAGAAAAGAAAAAACTACAAAAAACGTTAAATAAACTAATGTGCGAATGTGGAAATTGTCGATGTTTTTTTATTATCACACTGGCCGATTCCCACCAAGGCAGGGTGGCCCGAAAAAGAAAAACTTTCACCATCATTCACTCCATCACTGTCTTGCCAGAAGGGTGCTTTACACTACAGTTTTTAAACTGCAACATTAACACCCCTCCTTCAGAGTGCAGGCACTGTACTTCCCATCTCCAGGACTCAAGTCCGGCCTGCCGGTTTCCCTGAACCCCTTCATAAATGTTACTTTGCTCACACTCCAACAGCACGTCAAGTATTAAAAACCATTTGTCTCCATTCACTCCTATCAAACACGCTCACGCATGCCTGCTGGAAGTCCAAGCCCCTCGCACACAAAACCTCCTTTACCCCCTCCCTCCAACCTTTCCTAGGCCGACCCCTACCCCGCCTTCCTTCCACTACAGACTGATACACTCTTGAAGTCACTCTGTTTCGCTCCATTCTCTCTACATGTCCGAACCACCTCAACAACCCTTCCTCAGCCCTCTGGACAACAGTTTTGGTAATCCCGCACCTCCTCCTAACTTCCAAACTACGAATTCTCTGCATTATATTCACACCACACATTGCCCTCAGACATGACATCTCCACTGCCTCCAGCCTTCTCCTCGCTGCAACATTCATCACCCATGCTTCACACCCATATAAGAGCGTTGGTAAAACTATACTCTCATACATTCCCCTCTTTGCCTCCAAGGACAAAGTTCTTTGTCTCCACAGACTCCTAAGTGCACCACTCACCCTTTTCCCCTCATCAATTCTATGATTCACCTCATCTTTCATAGACCCATCCGCTGACACGTCCACTCCCAAATATCTGAATACATTCACCTCCTCCATACTCTCTCCCTCCAATCTGATATCCAATCTTTCATCACCTAATCTTTTTGTTATCCTCATAACCTTACTCTTTCCTGTATTCACTTTTAATTTTCTTCTTTTGCACACCCTACCAAATTCATCCACCAATCTCTGCAACTTCTCTTCAGAATCTCCCAAGAGCACAGTGTCATCAGCAAAGAGCAACTGTGACAACTCCCACTTTATGTGTGATTCTTTATCTTTTAACTCCACGCCTCTTGCCAAGACCCTCGCATTTACTTCTCTTACAACCCCATCTATAAATATATTAAACAACCACGGTGACATCACACATCCTTGTCTAAGGCCTACTTTTACTGGGAAATAATTTCCCTCTTTCCTACATACTCTAACTTGAGCCTCACTATCCTCGTAAAAACTCTTCACTGCTTTCAGTAACCTACCTCCTACACCATACACCTGCAACATCTGCCACATTGCCCCCCTATCCACCCTGTCATATGCCTTTTCCAAATCCATAAATGCCACAAAGACCTCTTTAGCCTTATCTAAATACTGTTCACTTATATGTTTCACTGTAAACACCTGGTCCACACACCCCCTACCTTTCCTAAAGCCTCCTTGTTCATCTGCTATCCTATTCTCCGTCTTACTCTTAATTCTTTCAATAATAACTCTACCATACACTTTACCAGGTATACTCAACAGACTTATCCCCCTATAATTTTTGCACTCTCTTTTGTCCCCTTTGCCTTTATACTAAGGAACTATGCATGCTCCATACATTTATTAAATAATAGCACCAACCACTCCAAAACTATATCCCCACCTGCTTTTAACATTTCTATCTTTATCCCATCAATCCCGGCTGCCTTACCCCCTTTCATTTTACCTACTGCCTCACGAACTTCCCCCACACTCACAACTGGCTCTTCCTCACTCCTACAAGATGTTATTCCTCCTTGCCCTATACACGAAATCACAGCTTCCCTATCTTCATCAACATTTAACAATTCCTCAAAATATTCCCTCCATCTTCCCAATACCTCTAACTCTCCATTTAATAACTCTCCTCTCCTATTTTTAACTGACAAATCCATTTGTTCTCTAGGCTTTCTTAACTTGTTAATCTCACTCCAAAACTTTTTCTTATTTTCAACAAAATTTGTTGATAACATCTCACCCACTCTCTCATTTGCTCTCTTTTTACATTGCTTCACCACTCTCTTAACCTCTCTCTTTTTCTCCATATACTCTTCCCTCCTTGCATCACTTCTACTTTGTAAAAACTTCTCATATGCTAACTTTTTCTCCCTTACTACTCTCTTTACATCATCATTCCACCAATCGCTCCTCTTCCCTCCCGCACCCACTTTCCTGTAACCACAAACTTCTGCTGAACACTCTAACACTACATTTTTAAACCTACCCCATACCTCTTCGACCCTATTGCCTATGCTCTCATTAGCCCATCTATCCTCCAATAGCTGTTTATATCTTACCCTAACTGCCTCCTCTTTTAGTTTATAAACCTGCACCTCTCTCTTCCCTGATGCTTCTATTCTCCTTGTATCCCATCTACCTTTTACTCTCAGTGTAGCTACAACTAGAAAGTGATCTGATATATCTGTGGCCCCTCTATAAACATGTACATCCTGAAGTCTACTCAACAGTCTTTTATCTACCAATACATGATCCAACAAACTACTGTCATTTTGCCCTACATATCTTGTATACTTATTTATCCTCTTTTTTCTTAAAATATGTATTACCTATAA
>NW_027195872.1:112500-127020 GCF_038502225.1 Cherax quadricarinatus | reverse complement strand
GAAACAGGACAAACGTGAGACAGATACAGGACAAAGGGGAGACAGATACAGGACAAAAGGTGAGACAGATACAGGACAAAGGGTGAGACAGATACATGACAAGGGTGAGACAGATACAGGACAAAGGGTGAGACAGATGCATGACAAGGGTGAGACAGATACAGGACAAGGGTGAGACAGATACAGGACAAAGGGTGAGACAGATGTAGGACAAGGGTGAGACAGATACAGAACAAAGGGTGAGACAGATACAGGACAAAAGGTGAGACAGATACAGGACAAGGGTTAGACAGATACATGACAAGTTTGAGACAGATACAGGACGAGGAGACAGATACAGGACAAAGGGTGAGACAGATACAGGACAAAGGTGAGACAAAAACAGGACAAAGGTGAGACAGATACAGGACAAAGGGGAGACAGATACAGGACAAAAGGTGAGACAGATACATGACAAGGGTGAGACAGATACAGGACAAAGGGTGAGACAGATGCATGACAAGGGTGAGACAGATACAGGGCAAGGGTGAGACAAATACAGGACAAAGGGTGAGACAGATGTAGGACAAGGGTGAGACAGATACAGGACAAAGAGTGAGACAGATACAGGACAAAAGGTGAGACAGATACAGGACAAGGGTTAGACAGATACATGACAAGTTTGAGACAGATACAGGACGAGGAGACAGATACAGGACAAAGGGTGAGACAGATACAGGACAAAGGTGAGACAAAAACAGGACAAAGGTGAGACAGATACAGGACAAAGGGGAGACAGATACAGGACAAAAGGTGAGACAGATACATGACAAGGGTGAGACAGATACAGGACAAAGGGTGAGACAGATGCATGACAAGGGTGAGACAGATACAGGGCAAGGGTGAGACAGATACAGGACAAAGGGTGAGACAGATACATGACAAGGGTGAGACAGATACAGGACAAAGGGTGAGACAGATGCATGACAAGGGTGAGACAGATACAGGGCAAGGGTGAGACAGATGCATGACAAGGGTGAGACAGATACAGGACAAAGGGTGAGACAGATGTAGGACAAGGGTGAGACAGATACAGGACAAAGGGTGAGACAGATACAGGACAAAAGGTGAGACAGATACAGGACAAGGGTTATACAGATACATGACAAGTTTGAGACAGATACAGGACAAAGGTGAGACAGATACAGGACAAGGGTTATACAGATACATGACAAGTTTGAGACAGATACAGGACAAATGGGAGACAGCTGGAACAGCAAGAAATATAAAAAAAATATAACATGACAACAACACTAAATTTCCCCGAACTGGAAGGAGAAGATCTGTAAAAAGAAAAGGATAAATAATTATTATTTTTATATTCGTAACTAAGAGCTAAACCTAAAAGAGTCAGAAATTTAACCCAAAGATGTTTTCTGATGACACTCGAGTAGTAATTAACGGAATGAAACAAGTTACTTAATAGGTGACGTTTCCTGAGACGGAATTAAAGGCTTCTCAGATTACAGCAGAGGAAAATAGAGACAGGAAGAGGCTACTAATTATCAAGGGGTTAAGGGAGTTAAGTTTTGGTTCCGAGGACATGGAGAGGAGTGAGGATAACCAGGATGATATCAGGATGATATTATCCTAACTGAAGAATATCTGGAATATCGTCATCTAACAACAAAACTGAAACTTAATTATCAACAACAACGATAAAAATCGTCGATTTTAAGAAAATAAACCAAGTACAGAGAAAACATATGTTGAGAGAATGTTTTATTTTCAACGAAGCTTTATTAAGGTGTGTGTGTGTGTGTGTGTGTCTGGTGTCTGTGCGTGTCTGTCTGGGTGTGTGTGTGTGTGTGTGTGCGTGTGTGCACTCACCTAGTTGTGGTTGCAGGGGTCGATTCACAGCTCCTGTGAGTGTGTTTGTGTATTTGCTGGTTATGTGTGCACGTCTGTGTACTTGTCTCTGTGCGTGACCAGGAGTCTGCAGTGTTTATCCCCTGAGGCTGTACTCTGTTTCCGGTAGTCTTTACTTTAATTTTGCTCACAAGTATACCCCACACTAGAGCCCAAACTACACCCCACACTACACCCCACACTACACCCCACACTACACCCCACACTACATCCCACATTACACCCCACACTACACCCCACACTACACACCACCAACACCTCACAGTATACCCCACACTAGACCCCACACTACACACCACCAACACCTCACAGTATACCCCACACTAGGCCCCACACTACACACCACCAACACCTCACAGTATACCCCACACTAGACCCCACACTACACACCACCAACACCTCACAGTATACCCCACACTAGACCCCACACTACACACCACCAACACCTCACAGTATACCCCACACTAGACCCCACACTACACACCACCAACACCTCACAGTATACCCCACACTAGACCCCACACTACACACCACCAACACCTCACAGTATACCCCACACTAGACCCCACAGTATACCCCACACTATACCCCACACTACACACCACAAACACCTAACAGTATACCCCACACTAGATCCCACACTCCACACCACCAACACCTCACAGTATACCCCACACTAGACCCCACACTACACACCACCAACACCCCACAGTATACCCCACACTACACACCACCAACACCTCACAGTATACCCCACACTAGACCACACACTACACCCCACACAACACCCCACACTAGACCCCACACTACACACCACCAACACCTCACAGTATACCCCACACTAGACCCCACACTACACACCACCAACACCCCACAGTATACCCCACACTACACACCACCAACACCTCACAGTATACCCCACACTAGACCCCATACTACACACCACCAACATCTCACAGTATACCCCACACTAGACCCCACACTACACACCACCAACACCCCACAGTATACCCCACACTACACACCACCAACACCTCACAGTATACCCCACACTAGACCCCACACTACACACCACCAACATCTCACAGTATACCCCACACTAGACCCCACACTACACACCACCAACACCTCACAGTATACCCCACACTAGACCCCACACTACACACCACCAACACCCCACAGTATACCCCACACTAGACCCCACACTACACACCACCAACACCCCACAGTATACCCCACACTAGACCCCACACTACACACCACAAACACCTAACAGTATACCCCACACTAGATCCCACACTACACACCACCAACACCTCACAGTATACCCCACACTACACACCACCAACACCTCACAGTATACCCCACACTAGACCCCACACTACACACCACCAACACCCCACAGTATACCCCACACTACACACCACCAACATCTCACAGTATACCCCACACTAGACCCCACACTACACACCACCAACACCTAACAGTATACACCACACTAGACCCCACACTACACACCACCAACACCTCACAGTATACCCCACACCAGACCCCACACTACACACCACCAACACCTCACAGTATACCCCACACTAGACCCCACACTACACACCACCAACACCTCACAGTATACCCCACACTAGGCCCCACACTACACACCACCAACACCTCACAGTATACCCCACACTAGACCCCACACTACACACCACCAACACCCCACAGTATACCCCACACTACACACCACCAACACCTCACAGTATACCCCACACTATACCCCACACTACACACCACCAACACCCCACAGTATACCCCACACTACACACCACCAACACCCCACAGTATACCCCACACTACACACCACCAACACCTCACAGTATACCCCACACTAGACCCCACACTACACACCACCAACACCCCACAGTATACCCCACACTACACACCACCAACACCTCACAGTATACACCACACTAGACCCCACACTACACACCACCAACACCTCACAGTATACCCCACACTAGACCCCACACTACACACCACCAACACCCCACAGTATACCCCACACTAGACCCCACACTACACACCACAAACACCTAACAGTATACCCCACACTAGACCCCACACTACACACCACCAACATCTCACAGTATACCCCACACTAGACCCCACACTACACACCACCAACACCTCACAGTATACCCCACACTAGACCCCACACTACACACCACCAACACCTCACAGTATACCCCACACTAGACCCCACACTACACACCACCAACACCTCACAGTATACCCCACACTACACACCACCAACACCTCACAGTATACCCCACACTAGACCCAACACTACACACCACCAACACCTCACAGTATACTCCACACTAGACCCAACACTACACACCACCAACACCTCACAGTATACCCCACACTAGACCCAACACTACACACCACCAACACCTCACAGTATACCCCACACTACACCCCACTCTACACCCCACACTACACCCAACACCTCACGCCACACTAAACCCCACACTACACCCCACACTACACCCCACAATACACACCACACTACACTCCACACTACATCCAACTCTACACCCCACACTACAACTCACACTACACGCCACACTACACCCCACACTACACCCCACACTACACTACACACTACACCACACACTACACTACACACTACACCCCACACTACACCCCACACTACACTACACACTACACCACACACTACACCACACACCACACCACACACTACACCACACACTACACCACACACTACAATACACACTACACCACACACTTCACCACACACTACACCACACACTACACCACACACTACACCACACACTACACCACACACTACACCACACACTACACCACACACTACACCACACACTACACCACACACTACACCACACACCACACCACACACTACACCACACACTACACCACACACTACACCACACACTACACCACACACTACACCACACACTACACCACAAACTACACCACACACTACACCACACACTACACCCCACACTACACCACACACTACACCACACACTACACCACACATTACACCCCGCACTACACCACACACTGCACCACACACTACACCACGCACTACACCACACACTACACCACACACTACACCACGCACTACACCACACACTACACCACACACCACACCACACACCACACCACACACTACACCACACACTACACCACACACTACACCACACACTACACCACACACTACACCACACACTACACCACACACTACACCACACACTACACAAAAAACTACACCACACACTACACCACACACTCCACCACACACTACACCACACACTACATGACACACTACACCACACACTACACCACACACTACACCACACACTACACCACACACTACAATACACACTACACCACACACTACACCACACACTACACCACACTACACCACACACTACACCACACACTACACCACACACTACACCACACTACACCACACACTACACCACACACTACACCACACACTACACCACACACTACACCACACACTACACCACACACTACGCCACACTACACCACACACTACACCACACACTACACCACACACTACACCACACTACACCACACACTACACCACACACTACTCCACACACTACACCACACACTACACCACACACTACACCACACACTACACCACACCACACTACACCACACACTACACCACACACTACACCACACACTACACCACACACTACACCACACACTACACTACACACTACACCACACACTACACCACACTACACCACACACTACACCACACACTACACCACACACTACACCACACACTACAATACACACTACACCACACACTACACCACACACTATACCACACACTACACCACACACTACTCCACACACTACACCACACACTACACCACACACTACACCACACACTACACCACACACTACACCACACACTACACACACTACACACACACTACACACACTACACCACACACTACACCACACTACACCACACACTACACCACACTACACAACACACTACACCACACACTACACCACACACTACACCACACACTACACCACACACTACACCACACACTACACCACACACTACACCACACACTACACCACACACTACACCACACACTACACCACACACTACACCACACACTACACCACACACTACACCACACACTACACCACACACTACACCACACACTACACCACACACTACACCACACACTACACCACACACTACACCACACACTACACCACACACTACACCACACACTACACCACACACTACACCACACACTACACCACACACTACACCACACACTACACCACACACTACACCACACACTACACCACACACTACACCACACACTACACCACACACTACACCACACTACACCACACACTACACCACACTACACCACACACTACACCACACACTACACCACACACTACACCACACACTACACCACACAACACCACACACTACACCACACATTACACCACACACTACACCACACACTACCACACTACACCACACACTACACCACACTACCCCACACACTACACCACACACTACACCACACACTACACCACACACTACACCACACACTACACCACACACTACACCACACACTACACCACACACTACACCACACTACACCACACACTACACCACACTACACCACACTACACCACACACTACACCACACACTACACCACACACTACACCACTCACTACACCACACACTACACCACACACTACACCACACTACACCACACACTACACCACACTACACCACACTACACCACACACTACACCACACTACACCACACTACACCACACACTACACCACACTACACCACACACTACACCACACTACACCACACACTACACCACACTACACCACACTACACCACACACTACACCACACTACACCAAACACTACACCACACACTACACCACACTACACCACACACTACACCACACTACACCACACTACACCACACACAACACAAGCACTCACTACACCACACACTACACCACTCACTACACCACACACTACACCACACACTACACCACACTACACCACACACTACACCACACTACACCACACTACACCACACACTACACCACACTACACCACACTACACCACCACTACACCAAAACTGATATTTTTTTCCTTCCATTATTTACCTGAAGTAAATCCCTTACTGGGTGAACTTTACTAGGCTCAAGTGACTTTACTGGGTGAACTTTACTAGGCTCAAGTGACTTTACTGGGTGAACTTTACTAGGCTCAAGTGACCTTACTGGGTGAACTTTATTAGGCTCAAGTGACCTTACTGGGTGAACTTTAATAGGCTCAAGTGACCTTACTGGGTGAACTTTACTAGGCTCAAGTGACTTTACTGGGTGAACTTTACTAGGCTCAAGTGACCTTACTGGGTGAACTTTATTAGGCTCAAGTGACCTTACTGGGTGAACTTTAATAGGCTCAAGTGACCTTACTGGGTGAACTTTACTAGGCTCAAGTGACCTTACTGGGTGAACTTTACTAGGCTCAAGTGACCTTACTGGGTGAACTTTACTAGGCTCAAGTGACCTTACTGGGTGAACTTTACTAGGCTCAAGTGACCTTACTGGGTGAACTTTACTAGGCTCAAGTGACCTTACTGGGTGAACTTTATTAGGCTCAAGTGACCTTACTGGGTGAACTTTAATAGGCTCAAGTGACCATACTGGATGAACTTTACTAGGCTCAAGTGACCTTACTTGGTGAACTTTACTAGGCTCAAGTGACCTTACTGGGTGAACTTTACTAGGCTCAAGTGACCTTACTGGGTGAACTTTACTAGGCTCAAGTGACCTTACTGCGTGAACTTTCGTAGGCTCAAGTGACCTTTCTTGGTGATCTTTACTAGGCTCAAGTGACCTTACTGGGTGAACTTTACTAGGCTCAAGTGAACTTACTTAGTGAACTTTACTAGGCTCAAGTGACCTTACTGGGGTGAACTTTACTAGGCTCAAGTGACCTTACTGGGTGAACTTTGCTAGGCTCAAGTGACCTTACTGGGTGAACTTTACTAGGCTCAAGTGACCTTACTGGGTGAACTTTACTAGGCTCAAGTGACCTTACTGGGTGAACTTTACTAGGCTCAAGTGACCTTACTGGGTGATCTTTACTAGGCTCAAGTGACCTTACTGGGTGAACTTTACTAGGATCAAGTGACCTTACTGGGTGAACTTTACTAGGCTCAAGTGACCTTACTGGGTGAACTTTACTAGGCTCAAGTGAACTTACTTGGTGAACTTTACTAGGCTCAAGTGACCTTACTGGGTGAACTTTACTAGGCTCAAGTGACCTTACTGGGTGAACTTTACTAGGCTCAAGTGACCTTACTGGGTGAACTTTACTAGGCTCAAGTGACCTTACTGCGTGAACTTTACTAGGCTCAAGTGACCTTACTGGGTGAACTTTACTAGGCTCAAGTGAACTTACTTGGTGAACTTTACTAGGCTCAAGTGACCTTACTGGGTAAACATTACTAGGCTCAAGTGACCTTACTGGGTGAACTTTACTAGGCTCAAGTGACTTTACTGGGTAAACTTTTCTAGGCTCAAGTGACCTTACTGGGTGAACTTTACTAGGCTCAAGTGACCTTACTGGGTAAACTTTACTAGGCTCAAGTGACCTTACTGGGTGAACTTTACTAGGCTCAAGTGACCTTACTGGGTAAACTTTACTAGGCTCAAGTGACCTTACTGGGTAAACTTTACTAGGCTCAAGTGACCTTACTGGGTAAACTTTACTAGGCTCAAGTGACCTTACTGGGTAAACTTTACTAGGCTCAATTGACCTTACTGGGTAAACTTTACTAGGCTCAATTGACCTTACTGGGTAAACTTTACTAGGCTCAATTGACATTACTGGGTAAACTTTACTAGGCTCAATTGACCTTACTGGGTAAACTTTACTAGGCTCAATTGACCTTACTGGGTAAACTTTACTAGGCTCAATTGACCTTACTGGGTAAACTTTACTAGGCTCAATTGACCTTACTGGGTAAACTTTACTAGGCTCAATTGACCTTACTGGGTAAACTTTACCACGGTCAAGCAACCATGCCTTCACTCATTAACCAACAACATCCTGACCTTGTTAACCACCTGCATACTGACCTTACTTGAGCGAATATAAATGCGTCCTGACCTTTGCTTCCCTTACTAATTATTTGCGTCTTGAATTTTCTTTTCTTTTTGGTGTCCCCGAAGGGACAAGATATATATATATGTGTATATATATATATATATATATATATATATATATATATATATATATATATATATATATATATATATATATATATATATATATATATATATATATATATATATATATATATATATATATGTATATATATATATTTAGGATGGGGTCCACCTCTGGTGTAAATTGAGGGACCCACAGCCTCGGAGAAGTGGATAAAAAGGCTTCAAGGAAGAATATTTGGATTTCTTCCTGACGCCGTTTGAATATTCCACTTCCCCTACCACTCCATCTTTTAATATATATTTTTTTTACCAATAGGAATATTTTATTACATAATATGGTACAGAAGATTTAAGAGATACATTGTTAATATAAAGGTGGCATATACGGTACATGTTGTTACGTGTGTATCACCGATTATAAGGCGAAAATCTCATCCAGCTCCTCAGAGCTGGGGCGTGTGCCCAAAATACAGCAGGCATTACCCCTTTGAACAGCCGCACTGAGCCGCTGGAACAGAAAACTAGCTGCCCTGGGATCCCTAGTTACCCTGATGAGTCTTTTTCCCAGCTCCTTAAGGAATTTAGATGCACTCTTTCCCCATGAGCCAAGGGTCTCTGAGCCTATCTGGAGTTTATCTGGAGAACAAACATATAATGATGGGCAAGGTCTCCATGTTTTCTAGACTTTTGGGACTCCCTGAAGCTGGCAGCTGCCCCTCCTTCCTCCCTGGTGTATTGGAGATAGGTATCAGCCAAGGTAGATGCACATGTAGTCCCACACCACCTGCTTCCCATTTGTCCAGGCTTGAAGGGTGATACCATCTGGACGCTTCTGGCTGCCATCAGATCTGCATAGTTGGGGTGGCTCCCTTACTGCTGGGCATCCAGCTGTTGTGAGGCTCCTCTTGATAATGTTATTAACCTCCTCATGTCTTGCAATCTTTCCCTCGGATTTACGGCACACAAGACCATGGTACCCGAATCGGTCTGCTGCTTCACTGCCACAAATACACCTGTGTTCGGCGAGAATAGGGGCGGCAAGTCGAAGGGCAACACCGATGCGGATGGTCTGTGGGTCGAGGCGTGTGCCAAGGCTGGAGTTGGGAACAGCCAACAGAAAGTCCCCAGCATGAGGGGCTCTCACTGCCAGGAGGCGGGCTCTATCCTTCCCAGACACACTCTGAAGCATTGTTGAGGCTATATTTTCCACTATTGGACCATCCCAGTGCGATTGTTTGTAGTTGTTGGGGGAGCAGGTCTGGTTTCAGAGCCCGTTAGATTATCCCAGATCATTGCTCCGTCAATGAATTTTTGGTCCTGGACTCCAATCTTGTCCCTAAGATGTTCAGGGAGAATCGCTGATACAAGCTCTCTGGATGCAATACACGAGGACAGAAAAGCAGGTAACGCAATCTGTGATGACTTGCGGACACCAATGCCTCCTAGTCTGTCTGGAAGTGTAGCTTGGTTCCACTGCCCGTCTTCTAGAGTAAGGTTAAGTACTTTCGTAAAAATCTGCCTCAGGATACTGTCATATTCGTGCAGTATAGGGTTATCATAAGAAGGTGCACATCTTAGGAAATATGTCAATCTGGGCAGACTCAAGCACTTTGTGAGAAGGAACAAGGCATCGTGGGTGTCCAGATTGCCTATTCGTTGTTCCATTCTCCTTAACTCTTCCAATTTCTTCCTGAGAATTGTGTCAATGGCATTGCTTCCCAGAGGTGCTCCTTGCAAGACACTATTTGTGGGGGCAATGACTGCTGCTCCTGGTAGTTTTGATCTCACTGCATTTATCACTTGTTGACTGACTGAGATGATTTCACATTTGGATGGATTCAGGACGAGACCCATTTCCTGTCACCGTGTCATTACCTGTGTAAGGTCATGTAGGAGGGACTCCTTTGTACCTGCTAGTGTGCCATCATCTAGGAACCAGATGTTTAGCTCGCTGGTCAGTCTGACTGTGTTTTCCTTAACTGCTATACAGAAGAGAAATGGAGCAAGAGGATCTCCTTGTTGGACACCCTCCGATGATGTGATTTCATGCTCTCCAAAGAGAAACATTGATTCCTTGCTATACCCAGCTGAAACAAAAGGGAAGAGACCAGGGAAATGTTCTTGTACTGCTGCTAATACCACGTCTCTTTTCAGGAGATTGAACGCATTCTTGAAATCTAATTTTACCACTGCATTGTCCTCAGGCAGGTTGTTGATATACGCCCTTGTTGCATGAACCGCTGCTTCACTTCCTTGAGAGACCCCAAAGCCAAGCTGGTTTGGTTGAAGCATCATGGCTGCCTGTGCACGAATACTTCGGACAGCAGCTTTGGATACGAGGCGCCGTAACGTGTTGCCTACTGCAATTGGCCGAATTCCTCCATCCTTCATTTTAAGTGCACAAAGTGTTGCACCAAAAAAGAAAGGTCTAATTTCATCAGGAATCAGACCAGCCAAGGAATTGTTGACGAACCTTGTGATCTCTGAAAGCAGTGTCTCTGCAATTTCCCCAATAACTGGATTAACCATTTCCTTTAAATGCTGTGGCCTTATTCCAGTGTAACCCCCAGCAGAGCCAGATGGGAACGACATTATTGCTTTGTAAATGTCTGAGTCTTCCTCAATCAATGGTTCCATAGAGGGGACAGAGGTATATATACATATATATATATATATATATATATATATATATATATATATATATATATATATATATATATATATATATATATATATATATATATATATATATATATATATATATATATATATATATATATATATAACTTTAAGTATGTTAGGGTTCAATGTTAGAAACTTCCAATATAAACACTTGAATCAATAGCGATAAAGACATAAATTTATGAACAGTGTTTATTTGGAACTATGTTTTTCTTTGGGTCGATGTTTATAACATCATACTGAAGATACTTTTATATACACACACAGTGTGAGTGTGTACTCACCTAGTTGTGATTGCAGGGGTCGAGTTGCAGCTCCTGGCCCTGCCTCTTTGCTGGTCGCTACAGGGTCACTCTCCCTGCTCCATGAGCTTTATCATACGTCTTCTGTGTGTGTGTGTACGTACTCACCTAGTTAGGTTGCAGGGTTGAGTCACAGCTCCTGTGTACTCACCTATTTGTACTCACCTATTTGTGGTTGCAGAGGTCGAGTCATAACTCCTGGCCCCGCCTCTTCGCTGATTGCTACTAGGTCCTCTCTCTCCCTGCCCCATGAGCTTTATCATACCTCGCCTTAAAACTATGTATGGTTCCCGCCTCCACTACGTCACTTTCTAGGCTATTCCACGGCCTGACTACTCTATGACTGAAGAAATACTTCCTAACATCCCTTTGATTCATCTGAGTCTTCAACTTCCAATTGTGACCTCTTGTGTCTGTGTCCCTTCTCTGGAACATACCGTCTTTGTCCACCTTTTCTATTCTGCGCAGTATTTTATATGTCGTTATCATGTCTCCCCTGACCCTCCTGTCCTCCAGTGTCGTCAGGCCTATTTCCCTCAACCTTTCTTCGTAGGACAATCCCCGTAGCTCTGGGACTAGTCTTGTTGCAAACCTTTGCACTTTCTCTAATTTCTTGACGTGCTTGACTAGGTGTGGATTCCAAACTGGTGCTGCATACTCCAGTATGGGCCTGACGTAAATGGTATACAGAGTCTTAAACGAATCCTTACTGAGGTATCGGAATGCTATCAATAGGTTTGCCATGCGCCCGTATGCTGCAGCAGTTATCTGATTGATGTGCGCCTCAGGAGATATGCTCGGTGTTATACTCACCCCCAGATCTTTTTCCTTGAGTGAGGTTTGCAGTCTTTGGCCATCTAAACTATATTGTGTCTGCGGTCTTCCTTGTCCTTCCCCAATCTTCATGACTTTGCATTTGGCAGGGTTAAATTCAAGGAGCCAGTTGCTGTACCAGGCTTGTAGCCTGTCCAGGTCTCTTTGTAGTCCTGCCTGATCCTCATCCGATTTGATTCTTCTCATTAACTTCACATCATCTGCAAACAGGGACACTTCTGAGTCTATCCCTTCCGTTATGTTGTTCACATATACCAAGAACAGCACAGATCCTAGGACTGACCCCTGTGAAACCCCGCTTGTCACAGGCGCCCACTCTGATACCTCGTCGCGTACCATGACTCGTTGTTGCCTCCCTGTCAGGTATTCTCTGATCCATTGCAGTGCCTTTCCTGTTATGTGTGCCTGATCCTCTAGCTTTTGCAGTAACCTCTTGTGAGGAACTGTGTCGAAGGCCTTCTTGTAGTCCAAAAATATGCAGTCGATCCACCCCTCTCTCTCTTGTCTTACTTCTGTCACCTTGTCATAAAACTCTAGTAGGTTTGTGACACAGGATTTTTCCTTCCCTGAAACCGTGCTGGTTGTCAATTATACACTTGTTTCTTTCCAGGTGCCCCACCACTCTCCTCCTGATGATCTCCATGACCTTGCATACTATACACGTTAGTGATACAGGTCTGTAGTTTAGTGTCTCATGTCTGTCTCCCTTTTTAAAAATTGGGACTACATTTGCCATTTTCCATACCTCATGGAGTTGCCCAGTTTCAAATGATGTGTTGAAGATCTTTGTTAATGGCTCACACAATGTCTCTGCTCCCTCTTTAAGGACCCATGGAGAGATGTTGTCTGGTCCCACCGTTTTTGAGGTGTCAAGTTCGCATAGCAGCTTCTTCACCTACTCCTTGGTTATATGTACCTCATCCAGCACTTGCTGGTGTGCCCCCCTGTTCTGATTTCCTGGAGTCCTACTGGTTTCCACTGTAAATACCTCTTTAAATCTTGTGTTGAGCTCCTGACATACCTCTCGGTCGTTTCTTGTGAATTCCCCATCACCCTTCCTCAGTCTGATTACCTGGTCCTTGACTGTTGTTTTCCTCCTGATGTGACTGTACAACAGCTTCGGGTCAGTCTTGACTTTTGATGCTATGTCATTTTCATATTGTCTCTGAGCCTCCCTTCTTATCTGTGCATATTCGTTTCTGGCTCTTCGGCTGATTTCTTTATTTTCCTGAGTTCTCTGTCTTCTGTACCTTTTCCATTCTCTAGTACACCTAGTTTTTGCCTCCTTACACCTTTGGGTGAACCAAGGACTCGTTCTGTTCTTCCCATTATTTCTGTTTCCCTTGGGAACAAACCTCTCCTCTGCCTCCTTGCATTTTGTTGCCACATAGTCCATCATTTCTTGTACTGGTTTTCCTGTCAGTTCCCTCTCCCACTGAATGTCTTGAAGGAAG
>NW_027195872.1:87500-107500 GCF_038502225.1 Cherax quadricarinatus | reverse complement strand
GCCAGGCGCCCGTATGCTGCAGCGGTTATTTGGTTGATGTGTGCCTCCGGTGATGTGCTCGGTGTTATGGTCACCCCAAGGTCTTTCTCCCTGAGTGAGGTCTGTAGTCTTTGTCCACCTAGCCTATACTCTGTCTGCGGTCTTCTTTGCCCCTCCCCAATCTTCATGACTTTGCATTTGGCTGGATTGAATTCGAGAAGCCAGTTACTGGACCACGTGTCCAGCCTCTCCAGGTCTCTTTGCAGTCCTGCCTGGTCCTCGTCCGATTTAATTCTTCTCATCAACTTCACGTCATCTGCGAACAGGGACACTTCAGAGTCTATTCCTTCCATCATGTCGTTCACATATATCAAGAATAGCACTGGTCCTAGAACTGACCCCTGTGGGACCCCGCTCGTATCAGGCGCCCACTGTGATACCTCTTCACGTACCATGACTCGTTGCTGCCTCCCTGTCAGGTATTCCCTTATCCATTGCAGTGCCCTTCCTTTTACGTGTGCCTGATCCTCCAGCTTCTGCACTAATCTCTTGTGGGGAACTGTGTCAAAGGCCTTCCTGCAGTCTAGGAAAACGCAATCTACCCAACCCTCTCTCTCATGTCTTACTTCTGTTACCTTGTCATAAAACTCCAGGAGGTTTGTGATACAAGATTTGCCTTCCATGAACCCATGCTGGTTTTCATTTATAATCTTGTTCCTTTCCAGGTGTTCGACCACTCTCCTCCTGATAATCTTCTCCATGACTTTGCACACAATACATGTCAGAGACACAGGTCTGTAGTTTAGTGCCTCGTTTCTGTTTCCTTTCTTAAATATGGGGACTACATTAGCTGTCTTCCATTTCTCAGGTAGTTGCCCAGTTTCAAGGGATGTGTTGAAGATTGTGGTTAGAGGCACACACAGCATCTCTGCTCCTTCTCTAAGGACCCATGGGGAGATGTTGTCCGGTCCCATCGCCTTTGAGGTGTCAAGGTCACATAAGAGCTTCTTCACCTCCTCCTCAGTTGTTCGTATGTCATCCAACACTTGTTGGTATATTCCCTCTTGATGTTCCCTTCTGTTCTGTCTTCCCACAGCCCTTCCTGTCTCTACTGTAAAAACTTCCTTAAATCTCCTGTTCAGCTCCTCACATACCTCTTGATCATTTCTTGTGAGTTCTCCACCTTCTGTCCTTAATCTGATCACCTGGTCTTTGACTGTTGTCTTCCTCCTGATGTGGCTATACAACAGTTTCGGGTCTGTCTTGATTCTCGATGCTATGTCATTTTCATACTGTCGCTGGGCCTCCCTCCTTACCTGTGCGTACTCATTCCTGGCTCTGCGACTGATCTCCCTATTTTCGTGTGTTCTCTGCCTTCTGTACTTTTTCCATTCTCTATTGCACTTTGTTTTTGCCTCCTTACACCGTCGGGTGAACCAGGGGCTTGTTCTGGTCTTCCCGTTGTTACTGTTGCCCTTGGGAATGAACCTTTCCACTGCCTCCTTGCATTTTGTTGCTACATATTCCATCATTTCATTTACTGGCTTTCCTGCCAGTTCTCTGTCCCACTGGACCTCCCGCAGGAAGTTCTTCAACCCTATGTAGTCCCCTCTTTTATAGTCAGGCTTTTCCCATTCTACTCCTGTTATTCTCTCCACTTGCAGCTCTACTATGTATTCAAAGCACAGAACCACGTGGTCGCTAGCTCCTAGGGGACTCTCATACTTGATGTCCTCAATGTCTGAGCTGCCCAGGGTGAACACAAGGTCCAATCTTGCTGGTTCATCCTCCCCTCTCAATCTGGTAGTGTCCTTAACATGTTGGTGCATGAGGTTTTCCAGCACCACGTCCAACATCCTGGCTCTCCATGTTTCGGGACCCCCATGTGGCTCCAGGTTTTCCCAGTCAATCTCCCTGTGGTTGAAATCCCCCATAACCAGCAACTTTGCTCTGCTGGAGTGAGCTCTTCTTGCCACCTCAGCAAGTGTGTCCACCATTGCTCTGTTGCTCTCTTCATATTCCTCTCTTGACCTCCTGCAGTTCTGTGGTGGATTATACATCACTGCAATGACCACTTTGTGTTCCCCAGACTGAAGTGTACCTGCTATGTAGTCTCTTTCTCCCGTCTCATCTATTCCTTCCATTTTCTCGAATTTCCATCTGTTTTTTACGAGCACCACCCCCCCTGCCCCTTCTATCTTTCCTCATGATCTGGTATCCTGGTGGGAAGATTGCATCTGTTATTGTCTCCATGAGTTTTGTTTCTGTAACTGCTATGATGTCTGGGGACTTCTCATTGATTCTTTCTTGCCATTCCTCATGTTTATTCGTTAATCCATCTGCATTTGTGTACCAAACCTTCAACTTCTGTTCTAATACTGTAACTGTGTGGACCTGACTAGCTTGTGCTACTAGGTCGGATGCACTGCTCCTCCCTTAAGTGACGTGTCTGTCTTCACTAGCTCAAGGCATTGGCTTAAGCCGGTGGGAGAATTGGACCTGCCTCGCATAGGCCAGTAGACCTGTAGCAGTATTCCTTCTTATATTCTTATACTGCCTAACCCCAGCCCCTTCACCTCAGTGCACACAATTGAAATAAGACAGAAAGTAGCATAACTTTCTAATTCAGTCAAGTGCAGTCCTTAAAATTTGAAGCGAATTAGAAGAGGCATTCGCAAGTTACCACCTGGAGATAAATATCCCAATTTTTTTCATAGCAAAAAAAAAAAAAAGACATACCCTGTCCAGAACTAATTCGAATCATCCTCTACGAATCTGCGACTTTGAAGCCAAAGTTACGAAGCAATCTCTCTTACGTCAGAGAGTTCAGTGTTCTAAAATACACAGGCATTTGAAGTCTGAAGCTTGTCAGAAGTTGAATTATCATGCTATCAGCGTTGAAGAGAAGAAACCACTCAGTGGTCTGAAAATTAGTGGTTGAAATTCAGTAAAATATGTATAAAGAAGAACGGAAATCAAGACCCCCATTTTTTTGTGTCTTTCTGTCACATACTGAAGAAAGGTGAACGTTTTTGGTAGTAGGTTTATGGTAAATCTTGGGTTACCCTGGGCGGCTAGACCTCAGGGTTAAGTTTAGCAACTCTGAGAACCATTTTAATTCTGTTGAACCTTCTATACGGTTCACTATCGGAGAGGAGAGGGATAGCACACTTGTCTTTCTAGGCGACTTAGTACTTAGCAGATCAACAGCTGAAATTTAAGGTTTTCCCTAAACCCTTGAATAAAAACGATTTTTTGTACTTTTCCTAATCATGAGAGAAAGGCAAAAGGAGGGATATTCAGTGGGTTTTTTTAAAGAGCTTCTCGAGTTTATAATCTCGATTTTTTTTAAAGAGGAATGTTACACTATACGTAAAATCTTTCCCGCACTGAATTTCCATCACAATTGATCCCAGACATCAAACAGAGAGCCGAGAAAATCCTATAGGCTCATAGACGATGACTCAGACAAGCACCTGATCCTCCCGACACATTACTTCACAGATCTACTCAACAAGAACAGTGTTACTGCAGCAAGAAGCCTTACGTCAAAAAAGTCATTGTTGGCATTACCAGTCCTGGACTGAGTCAATCAGTAAAAAAAAAAAAAACATACCACGGGCGGGGTTAGAACCCGCGATCAGAGTCATAAAAATCCAGACTGTCGCGTTAGCCACTGGGCCAGCTGGCTACAATAAGACTCGTCCAACTAGATATATTTATACACCATAAGAAGGTTAGCGTAGGCATCACTGTGACCACAAATGCAAGCTGGCCCAGTGGCTAGCGCGTCGGTCTGGAGTTTTTGACTCTCTGATCACAGGTTCTATCCCCGTCCGTGGTATGGTACGTTTGCAATCGTGTCATTACGACTTTTTAAGTCAACCAGTTAGCAGCAATGCTGCTGTGTATATCATTCTGTGCGCAGAGTGTGAGAAACTGTATATATGAGAATCACCAGGGAACCCATGAACAAGAATTTGGAATAACCATAAGCTTGTAGAAGACTTAACAGAATATTTTATGCATCTGTGTTAGGGACAAACATATACATCACATAAGGTAGAATGAGGAGAATGAGTGGAGTCAGCGTTCGTCGACACAACGGAGACTTTCAACAAAATCTGGGAACCTACGGCCTAGCAAAATCCTTGGCACACATTAACTTACATGGGAAACACCAGGATTATAAACCAATAGCTGTACAAACCTATTTAATAAAACATTAGGTCGACTGCAGTGCTCCGCTACCCGCATCATAATCATCTGTTGTTGTTCTTACCTCACTCTCCAGGAGAGTGCATGTGTGTGTATACAGTGCTGGTCACGGCATTATGCCGGGTGAGCATAATGCCGTGACTAGCACTGTATATATATGTCGTGCCGAATAGGTAAAAATTGGTCAATTAACAGGAGCTCATTTAAAATTAAATTCTTTCTAAAGTTTTCTCTAATACGTTTAAAAATATATTTTTTATCATTTATGTTAATGTAAAAGTTGATAATATTGTACCAAAAGAACCTTAGAAAACTTACCTAACCTTATTATAACCAACTCAATTTAATTTAGTCTAATCCAACTAATTATATTTTAGAGAGGTTTACAATAATTAAATAATAAACAAACACAATGAAATATATTTTTTTCGTTAGGTTCAGAATGACTTTTGCGAAACTACTGCATACACAAATTTTTGCTTGGCTTATTCGGCAAGAAGAGCATTGCTATATAAACCAAAATCGCAAATTTTACCTATTCGGCGCGACATACATACATATATATGTTCACATATATGCACACACGTGTTGGTATGTGCGTATGAGTGTGCAATTACCAACATATGTGACTGCAGGGGTCGAGTCACAGTTCCTAAACACCAACAAAACTTAGAACGACATTTCGGTCCGAGTTATACCATTAATTAGTCACAAAGAATGACGGGTTATTTGCCTATTTTCCAGTCATGGTATTGTTCCCCTTTCATTATTCTCAGTCCCTGGGCTCCTTCCTTCACTGGTCGCTACTAGGTCCACTCTCTTCTCCCTTCGTGCGTGTGTACTCACCTGGTTCTCACCTAGTTGTGGTTGAAGGGGTCGATTCGCAGCTCCTGGCCCGCCTCTTCACTGGCCGCTACTCGGTTACTCTTCCCGCTCCATGAGCTTTATCATACCTCTTCTTAAAGCTATGTATGGATCCTGCCTCCACTACATCACTTACCAGACTATGTGTGTGTGTGTGTGTGAGTGTGTGTGTGTGTGTGTGTGTGTGTGTGTGTGTGTGTGTGTGTGAGTGTGTGTGTGTGTGTGTGTGTGCGTGTAAAAATATTTCCACTGCGTAACTTAATAAAGTTCAACGCTGCAGTTTGAAATGTAGCTCCAAAAACAGACCGTTTTGACCGTTACATTTTTCCCACTATCTGCTGCTGTTATATTTTTATCTCCACCAAAAATAATACTGAATCTCTAGACCGGCCATGTTAAATTATGCTTTAACTATGTTGTTCATAATTGTCGTAGAATTAAATAAAAAAAACGAAGACAAACTCAAGCTTGTGCAGAGAAGTTTAACTAAGTTAAACTTATCGTTTGAAGAGAAATATAAATCATTTAACCTGTTATTCACTTGGAAAAACTAATAAAAAAATCTACTTAAAGTTGAAGACAAAGTAACAGGAAACTTCGAGATAAAAGGAACCACAAAAATGTGGGTAAATAATTTGTGAAAATTATAGAAATTATAGAAATATATTGCCTTCAGAACTGTGAGAGTAAGAAAATACAGTTACTAATATAGTATTAAACTATTATAGAAGGTTGGTAGGCACCAACCACCCAGGGAGGTACTACCGTCCTGTGGTAGTAGCTTGGTAGACAGCAACCGCCCAGGGAGGTACTACCGTCCTGTGGTAGTAGGTTGGTAGACAACAACCACCCAGGGAGGTACTACCGTCCTGTGGTAGTAGGTTGGTAGACAGCAACCACCCAGGGAGGTACTACCGTCCTGTGGTAGTAGGTTGGTAGACAGCAACCGCCCAGGGAGGTACTACCGTCCTGTGGTAATAGGTTGGTAGACAACAACCACCCAGGGAGGTACTACCGTCCTGTGGTAGTAGGTTGGTAGACAGCAACCGCCCAGGGAGGTACTACCGTCCTGTGGTAGTAGGTTGGTAGACAGCAACCGCCCAGGGAGGTACTACCGTCCTGTGGTAGTAGGTTGGTAGACAGCAACCACCCAGGGAGGTACTACCGTCCTGTGGTAGTAGGTTGGTAGACAGCAACCGCCCAGGGAGGTACTACCGTCCTGTGGTAGTAGGTTGGTAGACAACAACCACCCAGGGAGGTACTACCGTCCTGTGGTAGTAGGTTGGTAGACAGCAACCACCCAGGGAGGTACTACCGTCCTGTGGTAGTAGGTTGGTAGACAGCAACCCCCCAGTGAGGTACTACTGTCCTGTGGTAGTAGGTTGGTAGACAGCAACCGCCCAGGGAGGTACTACCGTCCTGTGGTAGTAGGTTGGTAGGCAGCAACCGCCCAGGGAGGTACTACCGTCCTGTGGTAGTAGGTTGGTAGACAGCAACCGCCCAGGGAGGTACTACCGTCCTGTGGTAGTAGGTTGGTAGACATCAACCACCCAGGAAGGTACTACCGTCCTGTGGTAGTAGGTTGGTAGACAGCAACCACCCAGGGAGGTACTACCGTCCTGTGGTAGTAGGTTGGTAGACAACAACCACCCAGGGAGGTACTACCGTCCTGTGGTAGTAGGTTGGTAGACAACAACCACCCAGGGAGGTACTACCGTCCTGTGGTAGTAGGTTGGAAGACAACAACCACCCAGGGAGGTACTACCGTCCTGTGGTAGTAGGTTGGTAGACAACAACCACCCAGGGAGATACTACCGTCCTGTGGTAGTAGGTTGGTAGACAACAACCACCCAGGGAGGTACTACCGTCCTGTGGTAGTAGGTTGGTAGACAGCAACCACCCAGGGAGGTACTACCTTCCTGTGGTAGTAGGTTGGTAGACAGCAACCACCCAGGGAGGTACTACCGTCCTGTGGTAGTAGGTTGGTAGACAGCAACCACCCAGGGAGGTACTACCGTCCTGTGGTAGTAGGTTGGTAGACAACAACCACCCAGGGAGGTACTACCGTCCTGTGGTAGTAGGTTGGTAGACAGCAACCACCCAGGGAGGTACTACTGTCCTGTGGTAGTAGGTTGGTAGACACCAACCACCCAGGGAGGTACTACCGTCCTGTGGTAGTAGGTTGGTAGACAGCAACCACCCAGGGAGGTACTACCGTCCTGTGGTAGTAGGTTGGTAGACAGCAACCACCCAGGGAGGTACTACCGTCCTGTGGTAGTAGGTTGGTAGACAGTAACCGCCCAGGGAGGTACTACCGTCCTGTGGTAATAGGTTGGTAGACAACAACCACCCAGGGAGGTACTACCGTCCTGTGGTAGTAGGTTGGTAGACAGCAACCGCCCAGGGAGGTACTACCGTCCTGTGGTAGTAGGTTGGTAGACAGCAACCGCCCAGGGAGGTACTACCGTCCTGTGGTAGTAGGTTGGTAGACAGCAACCACCCAGGGAGGTACTACCGTCCTGTGGTAGTAGGTTGGTAGACAGCAACCGCCCAGGGAGGTACTACCGTCCTGTGGTAGTAGGTTGGTAGACAACAACCACCCAGGGAGGTACTACCGTCCTGTGGTAGTAGGTTGGTAGACAGCAACCACCCAGGGAGGTACTACCGTCCTGTGGTAGTAGGTTGGTAGACAGCAACCGCCCAGTGAGGTACTACTGTCCTGTGGTAGTAGGTTGGTAGACAGCAACCGCCCAGGGAGGTACTACCGTCCTGTGGTAGTAGGTTGGTAGACAACAACCACCCAGGGAGGTACTACCGTCCTGTGGTAGTAGGTTGGTAGACAGCAACCGCCCAGGGAGGTACTACCGTCCTGTGGTAGTAGGTTGGTAGACAGCAACCACCCAGGGAGGTACTACCGTCCTGTGGTAGTAGGTTGGTAGACAACAACCACCCAGGGAGGTACTACCGTCCTGTGGTAGTAGGTTGGTAGACAACCACCCAGGGAGGTACTACCGTCCTGTGGTAGTAGGTTGGTAGACAACAACCACCCAGGGAGGTACTACCGTCCTGTGGTAGTAGGTTGGTAGACAGCAACCACCCAGGGAGGTACTACCGTCCTGTGGTAGTAGGTTGGTAGACAGCAACCACCCAGGGAGGTACTACCGTCCTGTGGTAGTAGGTTGGTAGACAGCAACCACCCAGGGAGGTACTACTGTCCTGTGGTAGTAGGTTGGTAGACAACAACCACCCAGGGAGGTACTACCGTCCTGTGGTAGTAGGTTGGTAGACAGCAACCACCCAGGGAGGTACTACTGTCCTGTGGTAGTAGGTTGGTAGACAACAACCACCCAGGGAGGTACTACCGTCCTGTGGTAGTAGGTTGGTAGACAACAACCACCCAGGGAGGTACTACCGTCCTGTGGTAGTAGGTTGGTAGACAACAACCACCCAGGGAGGTACTACCGTCCTGTGGTAGTAGGTTGGTAGACAGCAACCACCCAGGGAGGTACTACCGTCCTGTGGTAGTAGGTTGGTAGACAACAACCACCCAGGGAGGTACTACCGTCCTGTGGTAGTAGCTTGGTAGACAACAACCACCCAGGGAGGTACTACCGTCCTGTGGTAGTAGGTTGGTAGACAGCAACCGCCCAGGGAGGTACTACCGTCCTGTGGTAGTAGGTTGGTAGACAACAACCACCCAGGGAGGTACTACCGTCCTGTGGTAGTAGGTTGGTAGACAGCAACCACCCAGGGAGGTACTACCGTCCTGTGGTAGTAGGTTGGTAGACAACAACCACCCAGGGAGGTACTACCGTCCTGTGGTAGTAGGTTGGTAGACAACAACCACCCAGGGAGGTACTACCGTCCTGTGGTAGTAGGTTGGTTGACAACAACCACCCAGGGAGGTACTACCGTCCTGCCAAGTGAGTGTAAAACAAAAGCCTGTAATTGTTTTACATGATGGTAGGATTGCTGGTGTCTTTTGTCTGTCTCATAAATATGCAAGATTACAGGTATGTCTTGCTACTTCTACTTACACTTAGGTCACACTACACATACATGTACATGTTTATTCTGTGATTTTATCTTAATAGTTCTTGTTCTTATTACTTTTCCTTTTATATCCATGGGGAAGTGGAATAAGAATCTTTCCTCCGTAAGTCACGCGTGTTGTAAAAGTCAACTAAAATGCCGGGAACAATGGGCTAGTAACCCATTTTCCTGTAATAATTACTAAAAAAGAAAAGAAAAAACCATCAAAGACAGATGTTTGAATGTGCGTGGATGTTGTGTGAAAGATGATTGTGGATGTTGTGAATGAGACGAAGCTGGATGTCCTGGCTTTAAGTGAAACAAAGCTGAAGGGGGTGGGAGAGTTTCAGTGGAGAGGAATAAATGGGATTAGGTCAGGGGTTGCAAATAGAGTTAGAGCTAAAGAAGGAGTAGCAATAATGTTGAAGGATAAGTTATGGCAGGAAAAGAGGGAATATAAATGTATTAATTCAAGGATAATTTGGTGTAAAATATGGGTTGGATGTAAAAAGTGGGCTATAGTAAGTGTTTATGCACCTGGAGAAGAGAGAAGTGTAGGGGAGAGAGAGAAATTATGGGAAATGTTGTGAGTGCATTGGGAGTTTTGAACCAAGTGTGAGAGTAATGGTGGTTGGGGATTTCAATGCTAAAGTGGGTAAAAATGTTGTGGACGGAGTAGTAGGCAAATTTGGGGTGCCAAGGGTAAATGTAAATGGGAAGCCTTTAATTGAGTTATGTGTAGAAAGAGGTTTGGTAATAAGTAATACATATTTTATGAAAAAGAGGATAAATAAATATACAAGGTATGATGTAGCATGTAATGAAAGTAGTTTGTTAGATTATGTATTGGTGGATAAAAGGTTGATGGGTAGGCTCCAGGATGTACATGTTTATAGAGGGGCAACTGATATATTGGATCATTATTTAGTTGTAGCTACAGTTAGAGTAAGAGGTAGATGGGAAAAGAGGAAAATGGCAACAACAGGTAAGAGGGAGGAGAAAGTGTATAAACTAAGGGAGGAGGAAGTTAGGGTGAGACATAATCAACTATTGGCAGAAAGGTGGGCTAGTGCAGGTATGAGTAGTGGGGGGGTTGAAGAGGGTTGGATTAGTTTTAAAAATGCAGTATTAGAATGTGGGGCAGAAGTTTGTGGTTATAGGAGGGTGGGTGCAGGAGGAAAGAGGAGTGATTGGTGGAATGATGAAGTAAAGGGTGTGATAAAAGAGAAAAAGTTAGCTTATGATAAGTTTTTACAAAGCAGAAGTGTTATACGAAGAGTAGAGTATATAGAGAGTAAAAGAAAGGTAAAGAGAGTGGTGAGAGAGTGCAAAAGGAGAGCAGATGATAGAGTGGGAGAGGCACTGTCAAGAAATTTTAATGAAAATAAGAAAAAAAATTGGAGTGAGTTAAACAAGTTAAGAAAGCCTAGGGAAAGTATGGATTTGTCAGTTAAAAACAGAGTAGGGGAGTTAGTAGATGGGGAGATGGAGGTTTTGGGTAGATGGCGAGAATATTTTGAGGAACTTGTAAATGTTGGGGAAGAAAGGGAGGTGGTAATTTCATGCACTGGTCAGGGAGGTATACCATCTTTTAGGAGTGAAGAAGAGCAGAATGTGAGTGTGGGGGAGATGCATGAGGCATTACGTAGAATGAAAGGGGGTAAAGCAGCTGGAACTGACGGGCTCAGGACAAAAATGTTAAAAGCAGGGGAGGACATAGTGTTGGAGTGGTTGGTATTTTTGTTTAATAAATGTATGGAAGAGGGGAAGGTACCTAGGGATTGGCAGAGAGCATGTATATAAAGGGAAGGGGGACATAAGAGACTGTGAAAATTATAGGGGAATAAGTTTACTGAGTATACCAGGATAATTATATGGTAGGGTTATTATTGAAAGAATTAGAGGTAAGACAGAATGTAGGATGGCGGATGAGCAAGGAGGTTTCAGAGTGGGTAGGGGATGTGTAGATCAGGTGTTTACATTGAAGCATATATGTGAACAGTATTTAGATAAAGGTAGGGAAGTTTTTATTGCATTTATGGATTTAGAAAAGGCATATGATAGAGTGGATAGAGGAGCAATGTGGCAGATGTTGCAAGTATATGGAATAGGTGGTAAGTTACTAAATGCTGTAAAGAGCTTTTATGAGGATAGTGAGGCTCAGGTTAGGGTATGTAGAAGAGAGGGAGACTACTTCCCGGTAAAAGTAGGTCTTAGGCAGGGATGTGTAATGTCTCCATGGTTGTTTAATATATTTATAGATGGGGTTGTAAAAGAAGTAAATGCTAGGGTGTTCGGGAGAGAGGTGGGATTAAATTATGGGGAATCAAATACAAAATGGGAATTGACACAGTTACTTTTTGCTGATGATACTGTGCTTATGGGAGATTCTAAAGAAAAATTGCGAAGGTTAGTGGACGAGTTTGGGAGTGTGTGTAAAGGTAGAAAGTTGAAAGTGAACATAGAAAAGAGTAAGGTGATGAGGGGTATCAAATGATTTAGATAAAGAAAAATTGGATATCAAATTAGGGAGGAGGAGTATGGAAGAAGTGAATGTTTTCAGATACTTGGGAGTTGACATGTCGCCGGATGGATTTATGAAGGATGAGGTTAATCATAGAATTGATGAAGGAAAAAAGGTGAGTGGTGCGTTGAGGTATATGTGGAGTCAAAAAACGTTATCTATGGAGGCAAAGAAGGGAATGTATGAAAGTATAGTAGTACCAACACTCTTATATGGATGTGAAGCTTGGGTGGTAAATGCAGCAGCGAGGAGACGGTTGGAGGCAGTGGAGATGTCCTGTCTAAGGGGAATGTGTGGTGTAAATATTATGCAGAAAATTCGGAGTGTGGAAATTAGGAGAAGGTGTGGAGTTAATAAAAGCATTAGTCAGAGAGCAGAAGAGGGGTTGCTGAGGTGGTTTGGTCATTTAGAGAGAATGGATCAAAGTAGAATGACATGGAGAGCATATAAATCTGTAGGGATAGGAAGGCGGGGTAGGGGTCGTCCTCGAAAAGGTTGGAAAGAGGGGGTAAAAAAGGTTTTGTGGGCGAGGGGCTTGGACTTCCAGCAAGCGTGCATGAGCGTGTTAGATAGGAGTGAATGGAGACGAATGGTACTTGGGAGCTGACGATCTGTTGGAGTGTGAGCAGGGTAATATTTAGTGAAGGGATTCAGGGAAACCGGTTATTTTCATATAGCCGGACTTGTGTCCTGGAAATGGAAGTACAATGCCTGTTCTTTAAAGGAGGGGTTTGGGATATTGGCAGTTTGGAGGGATATGTTGTGTATCTTTATACGTATATGCTTCTAAACTGTTGTATTCTGAGCAACTCTGCAAAAAAGAGATAATGTGTGAGTGTGGTGAAAGTGTTGAATGATGATGAAAGTATTTTCTTTTTGGGGATTTTCTTTCTTTTTGGGTCACTCTGCCTCGGTGGGAGACGGCCGACTTGTTGAAAAAAATTATCAAACAACAGGAAAAGCGATTTAAAATACTGATAAAACGTGATACTTTGCAGCAACACCTGCGGGGCGAAGATCTGACATTGAACCATCCATGACACAAGAACAGTAAGGTAGAGGTAGGGATGGAACACTAGTGAATGTAATAACGGTATTTGATACCGAGAAGTTGATATATAAGACACATGTGCATCGGTTATTTATCTTTATTCAGAAACGTTTCGCCTACACAGTAGGTTTCTTCAGTCGAATACAGAGAAGGAAGCAGAAGCAGTAGAGATGTAAACACGATGTAATCAATCCATCACTTGTTTGCACGTTGAAGAGGCGAGGGTTCCTCGCCATCAAGGTCCGGTTCCAGATAGGGCCCCTAATTAGACACTCGTGCAACATTTGGATACCTTTATTCTGGAAATGTTTCAGTAGCCGGTGGCTCCTAAACACATCGACCAGGCTGAGGGACTGATCACCTCAAACTTCTCATTTTCCACCTTTCTCTGCATTGGACTGAAGAAGCCACTGGCTGGCGAAACGTTTCCAAAGCCATTTATTCATCATGTGACCAGTCAGACTGCTCGTGCTATTAGTACTCAGTTCAGTGTAGAATGATCACCAACTCATTCTTGAAAACAAATAGTAAGAGGTCTTCTGGTAATTCTCTTTAAGTTTGATGGAAAAAAGTTGATAAGTTCTGAGTTATTTAAAGTTGATGAATATTTTTAAGTGCATTAATTCCATCTTTTTTTTCAGTAGAGGTTGGCACAGAGAATATGTTCCAACACTCCATCGTGTAACTTCTACTAATGAGGGAGAAGGGTTGGATTCCAGAAGGACCTGCCTTCTTACTGCTAGTGAATCCCATCCCCTACAATGTCTTCGAGATCTTCCACTTCACCTTCGACAGAATTTAAGACTCCATTCTCATGATAATTTGTACAGTCTGCAAAGCTTTTCGCTCTCATGGGGGAAGGGGAAACTCACAGTGAAGATAATTTTGGAAACAGGCTTTTAGTGCTTTTCAGGCATAGGAAAAAATATAACGTTCACTCCTGCATTATAGAATACCGTCTGAGGGCCTTTAGGCATTCCCAATTATTTAAGTGGACAGAGGAGTGAATGTTCTGTATACAGTATCCAGGTCAGCAGTTTTACCCCCGCTTTAAACAAGCCTGTTAGTTTTCAGCAGAATTTTAACCTAGAGACAAGCACCATGAGGATGTATCTGTAGTATGATTTTCCCTGCAGAAGAGATTTATTAACCCTTAAACTGTCCAAACGTAGATCTACTGAAGTTCCTCCTCCTCTCTACTGAGTTGTTCCAGTGTAGATCATATTGTTTACTGTGGCCTGGACGACTTGGTTTACATCAACTGAGAGATTTGATGTCCTCGATTGATGTCACTCTCATACATATTTCAGTACAGTTTGCAAAGAATGATTAAAAGCTATGATTTGTCTCTGTCAGATATGGTAGTCAGCAAAAAGAACCGGAACAAGCACTGTGCATCAGAGTACAAAGGTTTTCCCTGAGGAGGAGGTCTGCCTTTATACCAGAGGAATAATAATAATAATAATAATAATAATAATAATAATAATAATAATAATAATAATAATAATAAGAAGAAGAAGAAGAAGAAGAAGAAGAAGAAGAAGAAGAAGAATAACAGGTGTAGTAGTAGTAGTAATAATAATAATAATAATAATAATAATAATAATAATAATAATAATAGTAATTATAGTTGCAGAAAAAAATTCAACCGTGAGTATGGAATTTAATGTAGCTAGACAATAGCCAGCATTGATCTAGAGCTAAAAGTCTCCTGCTGTCTGATTTCCACACGTACTACAATGTCTCTCTCTCTCTCTCTCTCTCTCTCTCTCTCTCTCTCTCTCTCTCTCTCTCTCTCTCTCTCTCTCTCTCTCTCTCTCTCTCTCTCTCTCTCTCTCTCTCTCTCTCTCTCTCTCTCTCGCTCTCTCTCTCTCTCTCTCTCTCTCTCTCTCTCTCTCTCGCTCTCTCTCTCTCTTTCTCTCTCTCTCTCTCTCTCTCTCTCTCTCTCTCTCTCTCTCTCTCTCTCTCTCTCCCCACATCAAGTGGGCGTTGGCAGGCACCACTTTGATAGTGTCAACTTACTGGGACTCAAGAAACTTCTCGGAGCCGTGGTCACGTGTTTGGTTTTTATGGATCAAGTCAACGTTGCAGGCAGGATAAACACACACACAAGCACGCATTCAAACATACATATACACACAAAGACACGAATTCATACACATACACAAACAAGCATACACGAAAACACAGCTTGCGTGCATACATACTTATCCACAACCACGCATGTAAACACACTATGGAACAAGCACATTCATACACACACACACACACACACATACACACACACACACACACACACACACACACACACACACACACACACACACACACACACACACACACACACACACACACACACACAGAGCTAATGGGATTGTCCTACGAAGAAAGGTTGAGGGAAATCGGCCTGACGACACTGGAGGACAGGAGGGTCAGGGGAGACATGATAACGACATATAAAATACTGCGCGGAATAGACAAGGTGGACAAAGACGGGATGTTCCAGAGAGGGGACACAGACAAAAGAGGTCACAATTGGAAGTTGAAGACTCAGATGAATCAAAGGGATGTTAGGAAGTATTTCTTCAGTCATAGAGTAGTCAGGCCGTGGAATAGCCTAGAAAGTGACGTAGTGGAGGCGGGAACCATACATAGTTTTAAGGCGAGGTATGATAAAGCTCATGGGGCAGGGAGAGAGAGGACCTAGTAGCAATCAGCGAAGAGGCGGGGCCAGGAGCTATGACTCGACCCCTGCAACAACAAATAGGTGAGTACACACACACACACACACACACATACACACACACACACACACACACACACACACACACACAGACACACACATACACACACACACACATACACACACACACACACACACACACACACACACACACACATACACACACACGCAGTGTGTAGGGAAGGCGGTAGAGGACCTACGCAAACCACTTTGTGAGGAGACACTAGTGAGTGGACAGCAGTGAGGTGACACTTGTGAGGGGACACTAGTGAGGGGACACTAGTTAGGGGACATTAGTGAGGGGACACTAGTGAGAGGACAGCAGTGAGGGGACACTTGTGAGGGGACAATAGTTAGGGGACATTAGTGAGGGGACACTAGTGAGAGGACAGCAGTGAGGGGACACTTGTGAGGGGACAATAGTTAGGGGACATTAGTGAGGGGACACTAGTGAGAGGACAGCAGTGAGGGGACACTTGTGAGGGGACAATAGTTAGGGGACATTAGTGAGGGGACACTAGTGAGAGGACAGCAGTGAGGGGACACTTGTGAGGGGACACTAGTGAGGGGACACTAGTGAGAGGACATCAGTGAGGGGGTACTTGTGAGGGGATACTAGTGAGGGGATACTAGTGAGGGGACACTAGTGAGGGGACACTAGTGAAGAACACTTGTGAGAGGACACTAGTGAGGGAACACTAGTGAGGGGACACCAGTGAGGGGACACTAGTGAGAGAACACTTGTGAGGGGACACTTGTGAGGGGACACTAGTGAGGGGACACCAGTGAGGGGAGACTAGTGAGATGACACTTGTGAGGGGACACTTGTGAGGGGACACCAGTGAGGGGACACTTGTGAGGGGACACTAGTGAGGAGACACCAGTGAGGGGATGCTAGTGAGGGGACACTAGTGAGGGGACACTAGTGAGGGGACACTTGTGAGGGGACACCAGTGAGGGGACACTTGTGAGGGGACACTAGTGAGGGGACACTAGTGAGAGGACACTAGTGAGAGGACACTAGTGAGAGGACACCAGTGAGGGGACACTAGTATGAGGACACTTGTGAGGGGGACACTGGTGAGGGGACACTTGTGAGGGGACACTTGTGAGGGGACACTTGTGAGGGGACACTAGTGAGGAGACACCAGTGAGGGGATGCTAGTGAGGGGACACTAGTGAGGGGACACTAGTGAGGGGACACTTGTGAGGGGACACTAGTAATAGGACACTTGTGAGGGGGACACTGGTGAGGGGACACTTGTGAGGGGACACTTGTGAGGGGACACTAGTGAGGGGACTCTAGTGAGGGGACACTTGCGAGTGGACACTAGCGAGAGGACACTTGTGAGGGGACACAAGTGAGGGGACACTTTTGAGGGGACACTAGTGAGGAGACACTAGTGAGGAGACATTAGTGAGGAGACACCAGTGAGGGGATGCTAGTGAGGGGACATTAGTGAGGGGACACTTGTGAGGGGACACTAGTGAAAGGACACTTGTGAGGGGGGACACTGGTGAGGGGACACTTGTGAGGGGACACTTGTGCTGGGACACTAGTGAGGGGACACTAGTGAGGGGACACTAGTGAGGGGACACTAGTGAGGGGACACTTGTGAGGGGACACTAGTGAGAGGACACTTGTGAGGGGGACACTGGTGAAGGGACACTTGCGAGGGGACACTTGTGAGGGGACACTAGTGAGGGGACACTAGTGAGGGGACACTAGTGAGGGGACACTTATAAGAGGACACTAGTGAGAGGACACCAATGAGGGGACACTAGTGAGAGGACACTTGTGAGGGGACACTTGTGAGGGGACACCAGTGAGGGGACACTTGTGAGGGGACACTAGTGAGGAGACACCAGTGAGGGGATGCTAGTGAGGGGACACTAGTGAGGGGACACTAGTGACGGGACACTTGTGAGGGGACACTAGTAAGAGGACACTTGTGAGGGGGACACTGGTGAGGGGACACTTGTGAGGGGACACTTGTGAGGGGACACCAGTGAGGGGACACTTGTGAGGGGACACTAGTGAGGAGACACCAGTGAGGGGATGCTATTGAGGGGACACTAGTGAGGGGACACTAGTGAGGGGACACTTGTGAGGGGACACTAGTAAGAGGACACTTGTGAGGGGGACACTGGTGAGGGGACACTTGTGAGGGGACACTTGTGAGGGGACACTAGTGAGGGGACACTAGTGAGGGGACACTAGTGAGGGGACACTAGTGAGGGGACACTTGCGAGTGGACACTAGCGAGAGGACATTTGTGAGGGGGGACACTGGTGAGGGGACACTAGTGAGAGGACACTAGTGAGGGGACACTAGTAAGAGGACACTAGTGAGAGGACACCAGTGAGGGGACACTAGTGAGAGAACACTTGTGAGGGGACACCAGTGAGTTGACACTTGTGAAGGGACACTTGTAATGGGACACTTGTGAGGGGACACTTGTGAGGGGACACTAGTGAGGGGACACTAGTGAGGGGACACTGGTGAGAGGACACTAGTGAGAGGACACTAGTGAGAGGACACCAGTGAGGGGACACTAGTGAGAGGACACTAGTGAGGGGACACTAGTGAGGGGACACTAGTGAGAGAACACTTGTGAGGGGACACCAGTGAGGGGCACTTGTGAGGGGACACTTGTAAGGGGACACTTGTAAGGGGACACTTGTGAGGGGACACTTGTGAGGGGACACTTGTAAGGGGACACTTGTAAGGGGACACTTGTGAGGGGACACTTGTGAGGGGACACTTGTGAGGGGACACTTGTGAGGGGACACTTGTAAGGGGACACTTGTGAGGGGACACTAGTGAGGGGACACTTGTGAGGGTAGTAACAGTAAATCGGAAGACTGTACAAATCTTCTCTCACAGAAGTCCGTCGTAAGACGTCAAATATCAGGTGCAAACATTGATCAGATGAAGGATATACAGACGACTTTTAAAATGAAGCTCAACCTGGCGCTCATACATAAGTGTCCGTTGTAAGTGCTTCAGGACCAGACTCGTGAAAATCATTATACATCAAGTACTGAAGAAAAAATACCGACTTTATGGCACTATTTTGATATCGTACGAAGACAGCTGTTGCAATTGCTCGTCCGTTACGACAGTCTTGGTGCAATGGAGGACGAAATGCCGGTGAATCGAATCGAAGAAGACGACGAGAGCTGTCGTGAGATGGGAAGGAAGAAGGATAAGGAAGGATGGAAATAACTGGAAAAGGATGGGAAGGAGGGGAAGAGGAGGAATCAAGGCAAGTGGCCCAACCACTTTGGGACATGTGGTACCGAAGTTATTGCAAAAGACTTAGGTAAGTGTAATCATAGTGTAATAGCACAAAGAAAAATGTAGTGAGAGAGGTCCTATGTTTTTAAAAAACCAGACCCAGAGAGCAGGAATCAACAAAATAAAGGTCAGAGGACGCCATAGGAACACCCTCAAGGTAGAGCTCGAGCTCCTGGTACCTTTTCCATTCTCATCACTGGGAATTGCCATCCCCTTTCCAGTCTGTTTACCTATGAAAAATTTATTTACTGCTGTATAATAAAACATTATTTTATTTTATAATATATTTTAGTTAAAACTTATATATTTGAATTTCATTAACATTTTGAATTCATGTTTTTTTTTGTTAAATGCCCCTAAGTAACGTAATTAATATTCCTGAGGCAGTAGATGGATGCCAAGTTCCAAAGTTGTGTAGTTACATTATTATTATTATTATTATTATTATTATTATTATTATTATTATTATTATTATTATTATTATTATTATTATTATTATTATTATTACTATTGTTATTATTATTATTATTATTATTATTATTATTATTATTAGACAAGGATTACATTAAAAGGAATTCTAGTGGATCCTTTAAAGTGACTTATGATTAAAACAGTGATGAAAGTTGTCCTGTAGCTTGAGAATACCATACAGATGAAGGACAGTACGCTGGAAATACAAAATCTAACAAAGGACCATTTGAAGGAAATAGCTGTAGGGGATGCTGGATCAGGTCAAACTAAAATATTCCTTTCAAGATGGATACGAGAAGTATCCATGAACTTATATTCACTATCAAAAAGACTAAAACATGATGTTCTTGATTACATCCTCCATCAAAATGAGGAGCATGAAATTCCTCTTGTGCATTCATCACAGGAACGTAATGAACAAGGAACAGCAACCCATAAACAGTAAATACAGCATCCGAGGAGTTCTGTACAACTGCTTCAAGACTCCCTTAGCGCTACAGTATTGCTGATTACATAACAAACGCTCTACTTAACTGATGAGCAGGCATTTGCTGCTGAACAGTTATGAATGAGAACAGTAAAAGAGATGTGTATAATGTCTCCCAGAAATAAAGATTTAATATCATTAGTACAGCAGCAATGGATTCAGAATTTAATGAAACTGACCTTAATGTTCTGTTCAGTGTATTCGAAATCAAGTGACTACACTGAGCTGACTTCAATAGTACTGGACAGCGCTGGTGCACACCCAGCTGTGAGATGGTTATGTATCATTATGATGTATCATATTGCACTCTCTTGTGTGGGCTCTGTTGAG